>NC_085870.1:16253699-16281199 GCF_034702125.1 Engraulis encrasicolus
ACCACATCAAAGTAAAAAATACTGGTAAAAATGGGGTAACATTTACTCATTTCAGGTAGCTTTTTATCACCACTTGTTACTGTTAAAAATTGGTTAAAATTTACTCATTTCATGTAACTTTTTAATAACACCTATTACTGATAAAAATGGGTTAACGTTTACTCATTTCAGGTAGCTTTTTATCACCACTTGTTACTGTTAAAAATTGGTTAAAATTTACTCATTTCATGTAGCTTTTTATTAACACCTATTACTGATAAAAATGGGTTAACGTTTACTCATTTCATGTAGCCTTTTAGTATTACTGCTTATTTATCAATTGTTAATTATTCTGATTACTTTATTGCTGTGTTATTCTTATTCATATTAACCAGAGGTGAAAAGAGTACTAAAATACTTAACTCTGAGTAAAATATTTTAGTACTCTTTTCACCTCTGGTTAATAAGAATAAGAAAAACACAACAATAAAGTAATCAGAATAATTAGCCGACTCTGTTGAAATTGTACTCAATCACAAGTAAATGTACCATTGGAAGAATCTACTTAGGTAACAATCAGTGTTTTCTGCCTCTACTGTGTTGTGCAAACGTCCACCAGGGAAATTACAATTACAACAAACCTGTGCATATCAACCAAGATGTTTTATTTAAAGGGATATCGCCAACAGGAAAATGTGAAAAATGAGCAGATACACAATGTTTCAGTTTATCTCACAAAAAGTAAACAAACATAAACAACAGGACCATTTAATTCACGAGCCCTGGAGTATGGTAACCATAGGCAATAGGCATAATTCGATGTTAGCTGGCCTCTGTCCTGGGACCCTGCGGAGATCATGCGGCACGAGATCCGCTTCCACCCCATAAGTGTAGGGGACATGTAGCTGGGTGATCCAGTGAGATGAGGGAGTAGGGGGAGGTGCTGGGACAATTAGGATAGCCTTTGCGCATGACAGGGGAAGGAAGGATTTAAATTTACGTGAAGGCGGAAGCTAGACTTGGCAGCTGTCAATAACTGTCAGACTTCCTCCAGAACTAGGTTTATATAAACAATATGTAGAATTTGTAGCAATTTTTGACAGAAATAGTCAAATTTTGTTCCGTTTTCACTTTGTTACTGATAAAGGCACATAAGTGTATATTACATTACATTACATTACATTGCACTTAGCTGACGCTTTCATTTGTTCAAAGCGACTTACAACTATTATTTTTCAGGACATTGGTTACAGTCCATGGAGCAATGTGGGGTTAGGTGCCTTGCTCAAGGGCACTTCAGCCATGGATGGAGATGTTGAGAGAGGTCAAGGGGGATTCGAACCGGCAACCCCTAGATTGAAAGACCAACTCTCTAACCACTAGGCCACGGCCACATACACGTAAAAAAAGGATACCAGTTTCTTTTAAAAAAGGATATCAGTTCCAGTCCATTTGGTGTCCAGGACAACAGTTTCAAACAAACGGGCTGCTCTACTTTTCAAAGACTAAATCCAAGAATACTCAGAATTCGTTTTACTCTTTGAGGAAGACATACAGCATTGAAACATCAGAGTCCAACCATACTGATAACATTGCAAAATCTCCTACTCATTACAAAATCACTTGTTTAGTGGTAAATAGTTGGGATACGGGACAATTAACCGGTCAGGCCACTCAGAGAAACCATTAGCAATTACAGCATACTGTATACTGGAGAGGCCAGTAGAGCTGCGAACTGGCTCACAGAGACCGGAGGTGCTGTGGACGTTGGAGGCACGGTGGATGGTGGCAGGGATGACCCAGGTGCTGCTGGCACAGTTATGGCTGGCAGCATGGTGGGGAGTGGCACGGATGACCCAGGCGCTGCAGGCATGGGGATGGCTGGCGGCAACGGATGACCCAAAAGGTGGATGGTGGCAGGGACAACCCAGAGCATGGCAGTATGGTGGGAAAGAACTGCTGCACCGAGTGGAGGGACTTCAGGGATGGGGCATAGTGAAGTCCTCAACCTTTTCATGATTGTCCTCCACTGTGATGACCCTTTTAACAACAACACGTACTGAATTACTACATATGCGAGTGAAATAAAGTATGCCAAAAAATAGAAAAAAAAGATAATGGACAGAAAAACAGCGTACAGTGCCTGCATTTTTATGCCCAGTATCTCCTCTCGTTCCTCTTCAGGACCATCATCTCAGGTGTGACCATAGAACACTGTCGCCTTCTTTCATCAGGCTGCCCTTCTCCCGCTCCTGGGTCTTCTCAATGTTGTCAGTTGTCACGCACCTGAACACAACCCTGTGACAAGATACACTATTAAGAATACTCATTGGTTAAACTTTTTTTTAAAAGGTATATTCTATGGTCTGTTTTGGTCATCTGTCTAGAGCTGAAAAAGTAAAGGGGTTGAGTTATTAGAAACAGTTGTGACCAATCCACAGTGTAGGCTATTTGCCCTCTACACAGCTCTTCACAGCTTGACATAGAAGTTAAGTCATCATACTGCTCACGCATTGTTGACTCAAACACACACACACAGACAGTGCAGACCCTAAAGAGAGAAGACCTGCCGTCCTTTTTTTAAATAGAGACCCTAAAAAGAACCTACGGGAATAGGCTGTTTCAGAACATAGGAGTTTGTTTCAAGATATTTAAGAACGACTGGACTGAGGCCACCATAAGGAATGAGCGATGCCCACTTCATATCTGAAGTTAACCTGACCATCCATTTGCTTATTTCAGAAATAACACCTGGCTAGTTTCTTTACAAATGTGCATACATGGTCCATTGTGCTCCAACAATGAGAGCGCAGCTTGATTATGTCACATTTGTATGCAAACAGTAAAGGGATCTATTGACCTCAAAGGTGCACCAGAGATTCTTTAAGTATATAGAGATATGCCAACATAATAGGTTTCTATGGGCACCTAACGCGACTAGGTTCCGGTCTGCCTAAAGGGGTGTGTCATAATGCTCCCACAATGAATAGAACAGTCCTTAGGTCTGCCTAGGTCTGCCTAAGGGGGGCCATAATAGAACCAGGAAACAATGGGCCAATGGAACCTCTCTCTCTCTCTACTCTCTCTGGGTGCACTGTGAAATGTATTTGGCAGTCTCTTTCCATAATTCATGCGGCCCAGTCATAAATCTTTTTCACCGATTCTTACCACCACCATCAAATTCAAAATATTCTCTATGACTGCGCAAATTGCAATATTAGTTATAATAGTAGGCCTACTAACTGTAAATATGAGTTTATTATTTAGTAAATATTCATGAAAAGATCAAATTAGGCACCACAGTTGCAAAATCTACTCACCCTACACAGTGCACAGTGCAACAAAGACAGCAAGCCTGAGTGAGTGAAAATGGCTATTCATAAACAAATAACATGACAGTGTTATGGCCTTTAAGTCTGTTTATTTTTCTGAAGTCGGCGACTTACCCTGTTCCAGAATGACTTCAGGACAACCATGCATATAAAAGATGCAACACCACTGCCTGAAACACATATTAATATGCTTTACTTGCCACACACCACATAGGCTGTAGCTTACATGAGAGGTAAGCAGTTACCGCCTTTTCTCAACTCCTGCAGTAGGCAGAAGCAGAACACCTTCATTATGCACAAAACATTGTGAATAATTTGACATGGAAAAAGTTTAAGAAGTTGTACTTTTACACTCGATTCTTAAGTAAACATTTCTACCCCTTGCAATTGCTATCCGTTTTGAAGCATTTGTTTCACTTTTTTATACTAGTTATGAAAATATAGGCTACCGGTCTCTTTTCGTTGGACTGCCCTTCCTAATGTCAAACGTCATCACTTCGGTACAACTGAAGTGTGTGCGGACTGCGGAGACCAGCGAGAGAGAGAGAGAGAGAGAGAGAGAGAGAGAGAGAGAGAGAGAGAGAAGGGCTGTGCTTATGGAACCTGCGCGTGTCTGTTCATAGCGAGTCCTTCGACTATGAAGCAACTATCAAACTATCGTTGTCAAAACTAACCCTGAGATTGAGTTTGCAATGTCCAAAAAAAAATAACTGACTTCATCTTAGGTGATGTTGTGACCGTGGACCACTAGGCTACTCAGAATAACATAAGGGCGTGTTGGTCTACATAGGACTACTTACTATGATACATTTACAACAAACTAGGCTAATCAATTTCTCCTCGCAATGTTAACGGGTTGATCCTTTGTTAGCGTTTATGCTCAGCAGGATTTATCATGTCTAGGGTAGCGTTGTTTAAAAAGTTATTTGATGATCGATTCCTCTCGCTACCCCTCTCCCTTCCCAGTAACACAGGCAGGCACCCGGCATACACACACCGTCTGTCTCGCTCCCCATCTTCAAACTGTCATTCAAACTAAGAATGTCTACGATTATGATTAATAATACAAAAAAGTCTTTAGTTGACTCGGCACGGAGGCATCCCAGAATGATGACTGTTTACGCACACTGCTTTGACAGTTGATGTGAAGCATTTCGTCGCGCATTTCATTGATTTGAAAACTTGATGACCATAGGAATTTACACATTTTTAAAACCACATTCAAAGAGGACGATTCGCGACGGGAACTGTTGAAAGACTAATTAGGCTACGATGAAGGATTCAGTGAGTGACCATTCAAAAATGTAGCCGTTCCATGTTGAATGGATTTATTGTGGAGAATGAAATAGTGAAGTAATGTGCCGTTCATAGTCTGTCTAGGAGCACAGTCCTTTAGGTGCATGTACGATTATCACACTACAGCCTTGTGTGAAAGCAAATGGAGGCTATCTTGTAGAATTTTCTCCTCCGTGCTTTCGCGTGATGCAGAGCATCAAGTGGCCGTGGCAGCGCAAACAGTGGATGGAACATTCAGCAACAAATTGTAGAACGACACACGAGGTCAGGTCACCACCAGCATCCAGTCCCAGTCTGCGCGCCAAAACTAGCCAACAAGGCAACATTTGAGAATGGAAAAAAACTCGGCTGCAGTGGGTTTCATTCTACAACATTTTGACATTGGTAGTGCTATCCGTTTATCTTGAACACAGCGCATAGGCTACTTGTTGCCTTTTCCAAACGAAGTTTGAACGGCAACTTACATGGTCCATTGACCTGTCTGCCCAGTGCGTTGCTGATAGCAGCTGCCTTAGTCACAGTCAGACAGTCATTACGAGCGAACTACAACTCCAGCGTGATTTAGTTTCCTTTTGATCATTGTCCATGTTTTGTATCCCATGTTTAATGCACGACTGGTCAGCTTACCTTCTGAATCTGTCCCGTCCATTGGAAGTTAACTTCATCCGCGGCGAGGCTCGCCACAGTCGCCGGTTGATTCTTCTTCAAATGAAGTCCCAGAAAGCAATGCGCATTTGCGGTCCTTAACCAATTTCAATAAGTAGTTTTGACAGAGACGGTTTGGATCATACTAGCCACTAGTATTAGTTACAGTGTTGGAATGTAAATTGGGTAAAGTTTAGTCATTTACATGTAGTTTCGACACTAGCCATTAGTATTAGTTATAGCGTATGAATGCAAATTAGGTATAGTTTAGTCATTTCTCACCAGTACCAAGTCCTACTCCTTATTTATAGGTAGAGTGAGTATATTATACCCCTTGCATCAGAGTAACCTCAGCAACCTAATTTGTTGGGGTAAAAAATATCATTTTTTTGTCAGTGAAATGTACTGCCCCTCAAAATCATTTTTATCAGTGTAAATAAAGTAAATATATAAATAACCAAGTAAATAAATGGAGCTCATCCCACTGCACTTGACTCAAAATGTTTATACAAAGCCAATATTTTAATTTCGGTTTTCCAATACTGTGTACTGTACTGTGCAGTAATATACTTTCCTTTTTTATTTGAGCCTGTTCATATACTTTCAATCAGAAAATCTCTAAATTCCTGCACACTGGTGGCCATTTAGAAGCAACTTATTTATACAGTACAACGTCTTTACATCCATCTCAGTTGTGCTACTAGGTCAACACACCTGCCAGGGGATTTATGCAATACACTTTCATCATATGTTTTCTTTTTAAAAACGTATATATTTTTAGGCTTTTTAGCCTTTATTGTGACAGGACGGTCAAAGATGGCAGGAAATGAGCAGGACGTATGTCCAAGACAAAGTTCCTTTGGGACGAATAAAAAATATCTTGAATCTCGAATTCCGGAATTGAGCTTGGGTATCTGGCACACCAGTACACCAAGCCATGTCGCCCCCTGTCATGTACTGTACTGTAGCAAGAAACCTAAATAGTTAATGAAATAAATAGTAAAAGAAGTACATAAATGTATGTATGTAGCTCACCCCCAGACAGACAGACAGACAGACAGACAGACAGACAGACAGACAGACAGAGAGACAGACAGACAAATAGATTGATAGATTGATTCTTTGAAAACGTGATAATACCCCTTCTTCAAATAATATTTAGTTATGCTACCTCACATTTTTGGGTTAGATAGATAGATAGATAAATAGATGAAAGAAGGAAAGAATGAATGAATGAACGAATGAATCAATTAATTAAATGAATGAATCAATATTCTGCATGTATCTCACCCGCTGCTCCTGGCAGGAGACGAAGGTCTGGAATCCGGGTGCGACGCCGAAGCCCAGCTGGTCGATAAAGGGCGGCTCGTCCTGCGTATGGATCTGTACCTTGATGCCCGCCTCAAATGAAGTCTCGTCTGGGCCCACCAAACACACACACACACACACACACACACACACACACACACACACACACACACACACACACACACACACACACACACACACACACACACACACACAGATATGCGAGTTTCAGTGGTGGTGTATATGCACAGACACACTTGCACGCATGCACGCATCCATGCACGCATCCATGCACGTACGTACGCACGCACGTATGCGCAAGCACGCACACACACACACACACACACACACACACACACACACACACACACACACACACACACACACACACACACACACACACAAATTATTCAAGTCATAGAAAATGAAACATACTATAATATAAAGGAAATAAAGTTTAGTGTGGAAAATCTCTTATAGATAGGGTGAGTGGTGGGTAAAAACGGAGCAACCTGAGCGAATTTCAGTGATTATAGCCAAAGTAATGAGCTATGATGTGCTACTGCAAAAAAAACGAATCGGAATGTTCATATCTCAAAATGTCCCAATGTCAGGTCCAGAGCAAATAAAGCGAATTCATGGCGAAATATCTTCAGCGACCTCAGCTACTCGGGAAACATAGGGAAGCGTTCTGGTGTACATGCGGCATAATTGAGCCTTCAAATTACGGCACATTTCTCGACTGTCCCCGAACTTGAACAAAAAATTCAGAGAAAGCGCTAAAGCAGCAAAACCCATATTGCAGTAATTGCTACATGTCATGCCAATGCCCAGATAGCAGGAACAAGAAACATCTTCAATCGCTACAGCACACACACAATCCATGAGATGATAAGCATCTCTGGTGAGAGCAGCAGCAGAGTCTGGGGAGTGCTGTTGTCTGCCGGCATTATTGGCCACTATTCACACTATTCTCCATGATGATGAATGTAACTCTGTTCAGGTTCTGCCTCACAGTACATTATTGTGTAAAACTATGTGTACAACACCAAGAGCGACCTGAGCAACGGAAGTCATTATTTCTCTATGGATGGTAGGCGAATAAAGCGACCAAAGCGAAGTCGCAGGGAGCGAAGCGACCTGAGCAAATTTCAGTGATTATAGTCAAGCTATAGAATTCATTCCTCAGCGACCTCAGCTACTCGGGTAGCGTAGGCGCGGCATAATTGAGCCTACAAATTACGGCACATTTCTCAACTGTCCCCAAACTTTAACAAAAGATCAGAGAAAGCACTAAAGCAGCAAAACCCATATTGCAGTAACATATATCTTCTCCGAGATGATGAGTGTAGCTCAGTTCAGGTTCTGCCTTACAGTATTGGACAAACAAAGTGTAAAACTATATGTACACCATGAGCGACCTGAGCAACGGAAGTCATTATTTCTCTATGGATGGTAGGCAAATAAAGCGACCAAAGCGAATTCGCAGGGAGCGAAGCGACCTGAGCAAATTTCAGTGATTATAGTCAAGCTAATATTATGGTAACGAGTTATGACGTGGTTCGGCAAAAACAATTGGAATGTTTATTTCTCCGAATATCCCAGGCTGTCAAGCCAGAGCCGTTACGTGATTAGCTAAATCAAACATGTCAATGTCATGTCTAGAACGAATAAAGTGAATTCATGGCGAAACTTCCTCAGCGACCTCAGCTACTCGGGTTAGCAGGCCATTTCTGGTTTACACGCGGCATAATTGAGCCTACAAATTACGGCACGTTTCTCGACTGTCCCCAAACTTTAACAAAAGATCAGAGAAAGCGCTAAAGCAGCAAAACCCATATTGCGGTAATTGCTAATACACATGTCATGCCAATGCCCCTCAGAGAGAGCAGGAACAAGAAACATCTTAAATCGCTACACGCACATGCACGCACACACACACAATCCATGAGATGATAAGCATGTCTAGCGAGAGCAGCAGTCAGTGGTGTCTGGGGAGTGCTGTTGTCTGCCGGCATTATTGGCCACTATTCACACAATTCTCCGAGATGATGAGCGTAGCTCAGTTCAGGTTCTGCCTTACAGTAATAGAACACAGTGTCAGACCGTGACTGCTAGCTAGTGCTACAACTGTCCAGGGGGCTGACGTGATGATACAATTCTTCTGCGCGCGTCTCCTCTGGGCTGTTTTGTCTGGCCTGGATAATGGCTGTGGCATTATGAATGTGTTTATCATGGATGGGGAGACAGCGGCCCCTGAAGCTGTCTTTTGGGCTGCAGGGCCACTGACAGCTTCAAAGTGGGCCTAGGAACAAAATCATCTGAAGGGCTCCCCTTTCAAGACATACTGTACAATGCTATGGGGACCTTGCCTGATTATCGTAGACTTGCAATCGAGATTCGATCTGAGAAGCAACGCCGGCGAAGGTGTTGCGTCACTAGGAGGGCGCAGCCTAGCTTATGGGGACCCAATTTTGCCCCTCCGTTTCCCTGGGCCTGGGACAGCTGACCCGATTGTCCACCACTACCTGTCGGCGAGCTTGCTTGTGTGTATGAGATGATGAGAGGTGGCTCTCCACAGCTATGAGTTATTTGCCCTGAGTTATCTGCCTGAGTCTGAGATATCTGTCCCGATGGAGCAGATAGGCAGATAAAACCTATATTAAATAACACCCATATAACAAACCAGGGCCCAGTTTATCACAGGCACAGTTCCATTCCTAGATAATGAGACATTTTGTTTTCTACTCCCTCCCTCTCTATCTCTCCGTCTCTCTCTCTTTCTGTCTCTCTCTATCTCCCTCCCTCTTTCTCCTTGCCTCTGTGTTTTAATGCCTTCTTCCATTTCTTTCTTTCTTTCTTTCTTTCTTTCTTTCTTTCTTTCTTTCTTTCTTTCTTTCTTTCTTTCTGTACAGCATGAATAACTCAGAATGAGAACCTCATGACTAACTCAGAATCCAATTTTCTACAACAGATCAATGGAGATGATTTTTCTGTACATATATGAAACGAGTGGTGGCTATTGTCTTCTTTTCTCTATAAGGCCTTTTGTCTGCTCTCCTGCAAGGCCAACTGAGCATGTGTGTGTGTCTTGTGATGTACGTACAGTAAAGCTGAAAAACACTCTGTCCTTCCAGTTCTTTTCTTCTCTTCTCATTCTTGTTGTTATGTGGTTGCCAGGCTGTTCTCTCAATGCTTCATATAACTACCATTGAGGACACAGGGGCCATGTCCTCAGTATTTTTTTCAGGAATGTAAAATTTATCTATGATGAAAATCGATCTATGATCAACAATGACGCATTCAGTCTGTGTATGCCACCCCCATTTATCCTCAAGGCTGTGATTAATGGAAACGCACTTAAGAGTTTGACTGAAGAGTTTGAAGCATTCTAAATGTACAGTATGCAGTTCAGCACGCAGTATTTGACCCCGGTATTTGTAAAGTAGTAAAGTAAAGCTGAAAAACACTCTGTCCTTCCAGTTCTTTTCTTCTCTTCTCATTCTTGTTGTTATGTGGTTGTTGCCAGGCTGTTCTTTCAACGCGTCACACAAAGCCTCGATGCCTCGTTGGGTGGGTTTTCCATTAGATAAGGGCCTCTGAATAGAAAGCCGCTAAGATGTGGCTGCATGCCTGTCTGCCTTCCTGTACCAGGTGTTTCATCTTTGGCGTGAGTGCTGCTTGCATTTACCTTGCGCTTATTAATTTATTTATCAGAGGCTTTCATTCTGAGTGACCTACATTAGTCATAGAGCGCAAATCAGCAGGTGTGTGTGTTGCCTGCAAAAGATGCACTTCACTTCACTTCACATGTCTGTTCTTGCTACTCTGTTTTATCGCCACAGCGTCAGGAACATTATGGCGATTAAACTGAACACGATAATAGGCCTACGTACATTACCAAAAACTACAAAATTACAACTTCAAAAACAAAACTACAGCTTAGATGAGTGCATTGTGCGTATCATCATAACCGTGTGCACAATATGCACCGTGTGCATAACCATAATTCATCCCAACCTAACAGAAAGCTTTAAATCCTCTCATTTGAGCCCCAGCACTTGATTATGTGTTTCTACATTGTCAAGGGATAGAGAAAGAGAAACTACACTGTTACATGTCTGTGGAGCAGCAGACTCACTCCTGCCTTTATGATGAACTCGTAATAATCTCCACGACAAGCCTTCAGAGCCATTTCTGTCTGAAATGTCTTGAGAAAATTGCTGCAGTATCTTACTACAGGTTCCCACGGGAAAATTTACTGTCAAGTCTAGCAGTGCTGACCGAGATTAAAGCATTCAATTGTCAAAATAAAAGCCCACCGTCAGATGGGAGCTGTTGTGGCGTATAGTAGACGAAGTCGCACTGATGATAAGGGTCTTACAGAAGCTTTTTCATTGAAGGGGTATGCCACTATTTTGGGGCTTAATACAGTTAAAATCGTTGGCTGGGGTTTATAAGGGTGGTAAAGTGTCTTATTTTTCATGTTAAGAGTTGTCTTGCTTTAAAGGGGTATGCCACTATTTTGGGGCTTAATACAGTTAAAATCGTTGACTGGGGTTTATAAAGATGGTAAAGTTTCTTATATTTCATGTTAAGCGTTGTCTTGCTTTAAGACAAGTTAAAAGAGGGAATATGTCGCTAAGCTATTGAAAGTCAATGGATCCGTGTAGCTGCTACACGAATCCATTGACTTTCACTAGCTTAGAGACATGCTCCCTCTTTTCACTTGTCTTAAAGCAAGACAACGGCTTACATGAAAAATAAGACACTTTACCACCTTTATAAAGCCTGGCCAACAATTTTAACTGTATTAAGCCCCAAAATAGTGGCATACCCCTTTAAGTTCATCAATGTTACTCCCACTGTTCTGACTTGGAGGAAAGGTACAGTCAATGGATTCGTGTAGCATTGTAGCATGCTACACGGATCCATTGACTTTCACTAGCTTAGCGACATATTCCCCCTTTTAACTTGTCTTAAAGCAAGACAACGCTTAACATGCAAAATAAGACACTTTACCACCTTTATAAACCCTCTACGACGCTTTTAACTGTATTAAGCCCCAAAATAGTGGCATACCCCTTTAAGTTCATCAATGTTACTCCCACTGTTCTGACTTGGAGGAAAGGTACAGTTTGAGTTGCATGCACTGTGTCCAGTGAAACGTGAATATTCTTATTAACCATGTAAAATCTCATTGGTTGCTTTTAACAACTTGTATACATTATTATGAGTATTATTACTATTATTAGGCCTACCTTATATCATTAAGGATATGACCAACCTACCATCCATGCTTGTACTGTAAAAATGACTAAAATAAATGCTGTGCACACAAACACATACACTACGTACTGTACATGGTGAGCGAACTCAGAGTCGAAAGCTGCTGAGAAACTGAGGGAAAGCAGACACTTCTCGCTGCCAGGATAGACGGTCACGGTTGAGTTCAAGGGGTGGATGGTGAAACGGCTTCAGGAGTGGAGATTCTCAAAACATACAAACGCTCACTGCTTTCACCAACAGCTTCTTGGACACGGCTATAGTGTGCCTTGTTGTTTTTGAACTGCTTTTGAAAAAAAATCTGGATTTTCACCACGTCAACCTATTCTCTATGTTTTGGACTGGTTTGGGGCCTTTTTCCACCTTGACTGTGCCTGTGTTTTTGTCCTCTTTTGAGTCTTTCTGCCATGCGAACTTTGGATTCAGATTTTTGTGAAGACTTGCCTTTTCATTTTTTGCCTACCTGTGTACTGAACTGATTTTTTTTTACCAGTCTGTTTACCTCGTTTTTGCCTACGTCCTTTGTGCCTCAGCTTGAATACTGCCTCCCTGTGCTTTCACCTCCTGCCTGTCCTCGACATGAATTTTGCCTTTTGAATATTTTACTCCTGCCTGCATCCTTGCCCAGGAAAAATCTCCCTTTGATTAACAATTTTTTGTCCTGGGTCTGCTCCTGGGTCTCCTTGTATTGTTTGGTCAGAGCCTTGACAATAATCAAATCAAATAATAATTAAAAAAAACATAAATGTAATTGAAATGTGCCATGGCACATTTCAGCTACACCACATGGACAGAGTTACAAACATATTGAACAGAATACCAGACAAATATTATTCAGAGCGACACATAACCCCCGTCCCTCCATCCCCTTATTCTCCCTTCCCAAAGTCAGAGTGATTAAAAAGTCCTGCCAGCACTGGCACACTTCCATGTGACTGTTCGGCAAGGAGATGAAGACCATCCAATGTCTGCAAGCTGGAATATTTAAAATTTTGGCATGTTCTGTGTGTGAGTGCGATGTGCATGTGTGTATGTGCGCACTGCGCATGCTTCTGGCCAGTTTCATGTCTCACGGTGCGCAATAAGCACATGAAAGAAAAAGCGCAAAAAATGCCTTAAGAATGCCAAAGCAGTGGGAAGGGAAGTTTAGTTCACCCTCTCACAGACACCAAGCAACATTTCCTTGTAACAATGCCTGACAACCAGGCTTAAAATACTGCCTTGGGGATAATTACCTTAACACACATCCAGATGTAGAGGGCGGACATGCAATGTATTGTGCAAGGTAACATCCCTTTTACACATAAAAGAGGACCTGCAATCCTCTCTCTCTCTCTCTCTCTCTCTCTCTCTCTCTCTCTCTCTCTCTCTCTCTCTCTCTCTCTCTCTCCTTCTCCGTGTGTGAGAGAGAGTGTGAGTGAGTGATTGTGTGTGTGTGTGTGTGTGTGTGTGTGTGTGTGTGTGTGTGTGTGTGTGTGTGTGTGTGTGTGTGTGTGTGTGTGTGTGTGTGTGTGTGTGCGCATGCATGCATCCACACATGCGCCTGTGTGTGTGTGTGTGTGTGTGTGTGTGTGTGTGTGTGTGTGTGTGTGTGTGTGTGTGTGTGTGTGTGTGTGTGTGTGTGTGTGTGTGTGTGTGTGTATAGAGGGCAGGCTGGCTGAGGTAATTGGGGTGATTGACTGCTATGTGCCTGGAGAAGAAAAAAGGGAGAAGGATGGGAAGATAGAAAAGAGAGAGAGAGAGAGAAGAGGGAAAGAAGGGGGAAGAGAGAAGAGCCTTGGATAGGAGGAGGGAGGAGAGAGAGAGAGAGAGAGAGAGAGAGAGAGAGAGAGAGAGAGAGAGAGAGAGAGAAGAGGGAAGAGAGAAGAGGCTTGGATAGGAGGATGGAAGAGAGAGAGAGAGAGAGAGAGAAGAGAGAAAGAAGAGGGAAGAGAGAAGAGCCTTGGATAGGAGGAGGGAGGCTCAACAGGCAGGCCGGATAGAGGATAGAGATCTCTCTCTCTCACACACACAAACACAGATACACACAGACACACAGACACAGACACAGACACACACGCACGCACACACACACACACAGGCACACACACACACACACACACGCACGCACACACACACACACACACACACACACACACACACACACACACACACACACACACACACACACACACACACACACACACACACACACACACACACACACAGCCGGGTAGTGGATAGTGGATAGGAGATAGGGGATAGGGAGGGGATCAATGTGGCTTGACAGCAGTCGTCGAGCAGATACTCTTGCTGTATAGATTTCACATTAACACTGCAGCAACCCCACATGCCATGGGGAAGGGCATGGCGAGTCATTGTGTGTGTGTGTGTGTGTGTGTGTGTGTGTGTGTGTGTGTGTGTGTGTGTGTGTGTGTGTGTGTGTGTGTGTGTGTCTCCTCGTGTGTGTCTCCTGGTGTGTGTGTGTGTGTGTGTGTGTTTGCTGCTAGCTCAAGGGCTTGACTCCAAGCACAAAGACAAGATTTACAAAGATCGCCGACAAACAAACTCTGACAGCACCCAATAGCCCAAAGAGCAGTTTAAATGTCTATCTATCATTATAGAAACATTTACTTTGCCTGCCTCCACGCTCTCCCCTGATCTCTTTTCCTATACGTCTTGACTGTAGCGTTTGTGTGTGTGTCTCTGTGTGTGTGTGTGTGGGGGGGGCTGTTCTGGTTCACCTCATTATGGGGTGTATGGAGTAAATAACGACATTGCTGTCACTCCCTTTTCATAGCCCTGGACACAAAAGGACACACAGACACAAGCACACAGGCACGGAGGAACGGAGGAATGGAGGCACGCACACACACCCTCATACACGCACACATGCATGCATGCACCCACACTCTCATTCTCTCTCTCTCTCTCTCTCTCTCTCTCTCTCTCTCTCTCTCTCTCTCTCTCTCTCTCTCTCTCTCTCTCACTCACACACACACACACACACACACACACACACACACACACACACACACACACACACACACACACACACACACACACACACACACACACACACACACACATCCCTACCTTCTTCATCTTTGTGGGGCCCTTGTGGGGCCCTTCCTATCTTTGTGGGACCCTTCCGTGCATATTAACCCTAAGCCTAGCCATAGCATATAACAACAAAACTACCCAAAAAAATGGGTCAAAACATGTGGGGTCCTGTATTTGGGCCCCACATGGAGCAAGGGCCCGAGCATGTGTGTGTGCTCCAATACACACACACACACACACACACACACAAACTCTTTTTTCAGTGGATTGAAGATAATTGATTTCAATTTTCTGCAGTGCAAGGTGCTTCGTCCTCTTAGGGTGAAGACAGAAAGTAGTTACGCACTTCCTTCTGTCCTTTCTTGCATTAAAAGCACCACGTCCCATTGCAAGGGACATTTTTATCCCTCTCATCTCGGCTGGATGCCATCAAAGAGAAAGTGTGTGGAGAGACAAGGAAGATGACAGCGGGGACAAAGGGGTTAGCTGTTCTGGGCCCTCGGAGAGGAGGGGGCCCTTAATGGGGTCCTCATTACATTGACTGTATTGGGTGGGGGGCCTTTCAAAAGACTTTGTCCCGGGCTCGGCCAATAGCTGCAGCTGCCCCGAAGAGAGTCCAGTTTTGACTGTGCATTCACTTCCAAATTGCATTCCAACACTAAATGGTTCCACTGGTCCTCTATTACTAATAAATGACAACACACAATTGCTCAGATCAGCGGAAATAAAAGTGCACTTGAACAGCACACACTCCTGCATGTGAGGACGGAGTGAGTATCCATTAGTACAATGCATCAAGAGAGGGGGTTGCATATTAATATCCACCCTTCAGTTGCTTCCTCTGGCCTTGAGCCTGAATGCTTGATGTCACTGAGAATGGCTCAAGCCACAAAAAGTTGGCTCCTGACGTGGCTCAAGGAGCTAGGGCACTGCCTGATACACCAGAGACAGGTTTGATTCTCGCCCAAGGTTTCTCTATCTCTATCTCTCTCTCTCTCTATAAATAAACCACAAAAAGTTGATAGATCAAGGATGGAGGAAAGAGGGGAGTATTTATTCAAATAGAGACTACTGTAGTTGTGCTTCTTTGTCTATCATTTGACATTTGTGACTGTAGGTGCTATCCAATAGGGTTCCTACTTTAAAAAAAAAAAAACATCTCAGAATTCTAATTCTAAGCATGTTAAAGAGCTTTTGTCTGAGAGCTCCAAGCTGTTGCTAAGTTACACATGGCTCTTGTTTTGCTTGGTATTCTTTGGAACTCCATTGAACTGATCAGTGAGTCACAAAACAATCTATTTAAAAAAATAACGTCATGGAAACTGATGACCTTAATGAAACGCTAACCCTAAAACTCAAAAAGGCAGCTCCAAGAGAGAACAATTACACAATTAGCAATGATACAAAGAGTATGGACAATTAAAATCACGAGATGGAGAGTTTCCTTCGTCATGCCTGCGCACAGTCTACAAAAGCTAAACTATGATTTTCCAAACAGAATGGTCCTATCTTTTATTAGGATTTTTGGGAGTAGATAAAGAAAGGACAGACGAACCAGAAAAAGCAATCATAGAGTGCAGAAGTGTAGGAGAGATTTTCATCACCAGGTGAGCTCATCACCAAATAAGGTCAATAGACCTACCAATATAGCATATAGTGTAGAGTTGCTACACGTGACTAGAAATAATCAGCTTGAGCCATGGTGCATACTGTACCAACGTGCTGTCTAAAATTCAGAACAATTCTTCCAACTATTGTCAAGTTATTACTATTATTTTATTTATTTTTTTAGCAAAAAAAACAAATATATTAATACAGGCACAAACCCTCCCACACACACAACCTCCAGGGTTGACAAGAAGTGATTCCACCAGGATTGGAATTGGGAAATAACTTGGGTCTCCATGGACACAAGTACCAATATGTGATCAGGGGGTGGCTGTTTCCACCATAACACTTTTAGAAATAAGGCTTGGGATTCGGAAACGAGCAGAGACCAGGCTCAAACCCTCAAAGGGACCCTGGAGTTAGACAGTCTGGGTGAGGCTGGGCTTCATGACTGCCAGTGCAGCCACTGATCGAAAAAAAAAAAAAATCAGTCCTTGAAGTAAACGTAGACTGTAAAACTACTGAAACACATTAAAGCATCTTTGTGTAGTTGTGGTATTGTGTTATGTAAATAGGCCTACATTTTGATTGATTGACTGATTTGGAGGGAGATTTTTTTTGTCTGTTGTTTTTTTCTGCTGTGAGAATACACTTTTAGACATAGTAGTCTGTGGAAAGTTGCTCCTGGCTGTCAGCAGCAGCTGAGATAAAACATTTTTGTATCTGGGTCGCCATTGGCACTTCATTACCACCAGTGGAAAATCACCACGGCTCAGACTTGGCCATGGTCCTCTGGGGAGAACTGAAGACAGTGGTCTCCATGGGAACTTCAAGTACATCTGTGCAGGAGTGGCGAATTTAGTTTCTGCTGGTGGGTATTCACATGACATTTAGACATGGCAGAGTTTCTCAATATCAACACAATATCTGTAATATTTCTGAGGGTGCTCCAGCCCTGAAGAGCCCACAGAATCAGCACATATGCACGTGTGTGTGTTTGGGATGTTCTGGGCTAGCCTGATTATAATCGACTCTCAAATCTCTTTGAGACTTATGTCTGAACAAAAGCAAACAATTACCATTTCCCAAACGGCATTTCCTTAATGACCTCCCTTGGTTTGCTAATGATTGTTTGCTTCCCAACAAAGTGGGAGGAGTTCGCGATTTTGTGGGAACTCAGAAAGTACTTGCATTGCTCTTGACCTGACTGGTAGCAACGCTGAAGCTGTTGCGTGACTAGGAGGGCGCGGCCTGGCTAGTTCTGGGCCGTTACAAGGTATTTTTGGGGCCTTGGCAAGGGGCCTCTTCAAACTAATGGGGAGGGTTCCATTTGAGAGAGCTTTCGATAGCAGTAACGTTGGCACTTTTCAGTCTTTCAATTAAGGCGGATGCTGCCACACTCACAAAGTTATCATTGCTGTTATTTAATCCGTCAAAACACAGCGTTATAAAATTGTTGTTAACAGAATGGCAATTCGTAGTGCATTATTAAAGAGTTATATCATAGTAGAGTAGTACTAAGGTAATTAACCTTTCAATGACTATTACAGCATGCCTCAGATGGTACAGCCAGCATTATGGGGCTATATGTACAGAACCAGTCCCCCCTTTCATCTGGAGGTATGAGGGAATTGCCTTCTTTGCTGGCCTGGTTTTGACAGGCCTGGAGATGTTGCATCATAAACCAATGTTCCTCCAGACTCTTTCATTTTAACCTGAAAAGGATTCTGCCAAATGAACACCCCGCCTAAAGGTAATGACACACTGGGCAACTTTTTGAGCAATGTTGCCTAGCAACATCATGATTGACTTTTCATTTTCTGACAGAATGGTTGAAAGAAATTAATATATCAGCTGCTAATCCAAGTTCTTCCAATAAAAATGCTATATGATTAACAGGCTAAACAACAACAACATCTTATCGTAGCAGATTAATTGCACCAGTGTGTCATCTAAGGCGATGGTTTGTGTTGGCCGCTCACTCAACCCTGACTCTGAAGGCAGACTGATTGATTAAGCCTCTGCCTGGACAACCGACAACCGCACAGAGCCAAAAACGGCTCAATTTGTTAAGCTCACTGATAGGCCTACTTGATAGATTATGGGATGTCTGTGAACACAAACACATTCATGCATGGGCGCGGGTACTGGTGAGCACACACGCGCACGCACGCGCGCACGCACGCAAGCACACACACAAACTTACAGGAACTCTCACTGATCTCATACTCCTTGAGCCAAGCTTACTCACAGTACCCTTGTAGCCAGGGCCGGTTCTGGCTTATTTGGTGCCCTAGGCGAGTTTGAGTTCTGGCGCCCCCCCTCCTCTTATACCTTACAGATCACAAGAGTAATATCCGTAGTAAGCTTAACTAAATAGCATCAAGAACAATAACCGTTTTTCATCAAATGGATTTGTGGTTCTTTTTGACAGGCGACCAACACATCAGATTGAGTCGCATGAAAGTAGCTTCACTGTGTGGTATGTTGGATGTGATGGTGGTGGGGCCCCCAACCCCAGATGAGATGGAGGTTATCAATGTGTTTGAATTGTAACGTGAAATTGAAATGCCAGGAGAGTGATACAGTAGCCTAGGCCTACATTTGCATGTAAAATGCATGTGTAGACAATAAGCCTACCAAGGAGGTCTGCATTGATCTACACTACCTACAGCATCACAAAGCATGGCAGCATAACAATTTTAATAAGCTACACATTTGTGCTGTCTTCCAAACCAATTTCATTTCTGGACTGGAAATAGTGGTGCATTTGTGAGTAGGAGAATGAGAAGGGGGCTATCTATGTGTTTGAACTGGAGGGACAGGGTGAGAGAAAGGGAGAAGAGCTGTCACGCTATTGAATTTCATAATATACAAAATATAGTAAATAGCCTCACTTGTCTGCTGTGCATGGTTCTGTTACATGATTAATGTAGGCTATGTCATTCTGGTCTGGAAATTAATGTTTTTTTAAGCTTACAACAAGCAGGTAATTCATGTGGATGGAAGGAGATATGGCAGCTAAAATTGTTTTAAACATTGCACCAGTCTTACTTTACATTGCTTGTCAACCTAAGCAAGTAGGTCTATTATGATATCAGGTGGGTGTTAGTGAGTAGTGAGTAGGCTACTAACAGCTACTTTACTGGATTTCATTGCTTGGCATACTTGGCTAATGTTAGCATGCTAACTAGCGATTTCTCTGATCAAAAACAAAGCTCTTTTTCTCTCTAATTCCAAATAGTAACCTCATAACTATTAGGCTTTCCATAATCACAAACGGTTGCTGATTAAATCACATAGTTCCAAAACACCCTCTGAAACTCCTGCATCATGCAATGAGTGGTTTAATGAGAACATAATAATCTCCATCCAGCAGAGCAGCACTATTGTTTGCGCTTGCCTTCTGTCTCTCGAGTGAGTCTCCATCAAAGAAACTCAAGAGAAAGAACAATCTCATGGCGGGGAATGCATTGGCCACGGTGTAGTACGGGGGCGTTGCCTGAGGACACGAGTGGATGGAAAATTAACTCCCTTGCGCATGGTCATTGGTCATCCATCCACGATGGATGCCATTTTCGTACTCCGTAATTTGTGGCCAAGTAACGGCAGCTGTTGGTCAGCAGTAATTGCTGGGGGTAATTAAGGACAGCTGACAGACATTCACGCTGTCCTATGACCTGTTCCACAGTGAATAACATTTCCGTACTCCCCTCGCCATCATTTCCTACTACGCTGTTATGACGTGAGTAAGCCCTCTTGTCTCAAGCCTCTTTGGTCTCCATATTCAAAATAGAGCGCAGGCTGTCACTCGTCCCGCCCCCTTTCTCAGAACTGTCTGTTTATTGGTTCACAGACTTCCCAGAGACAGTTGGAAGCGATATTACTATTGGCTGAGGGGCGCTTTGCCGTGAGGAGCGCTTTCGCCACTCTTTGTTGATTGCGACTTCATAAAAAAAACTTCATATCGCAAAATTACGCATAGGAGAGCGCCATTTCGGCGCCCCTTCTTCACATGGCGCTCTAGGCGACCGTCTAGCCGGCCTATGCTAAAAACCGGCCCTGCTTGTAGCCAAATATTGATCACTTGAATCGTGCAAAAAAAAAGACTTGCTGATTTTTCTATCCTGAAGCAAAGAACATTGTCTGTGTCAGTACCTTTTAAGGTTTAAGTGTGTGAAAGAGTAAACAGTATGTGTGTGTATGTGTGTGTGTGTGTGTGTGTGTGTGTGTGTGTGTGTGTGTGTGTGTGTGTGTGTGTGTGTGTGTGTGTGTGTGTGTGTGTTCTACTTCACCATTTGACACCATAAATCGAGACATCCCCTGGAAACAACTCCACAAACTCTGTGTGCCACCCAAGTTCCTCTATAAATGAAAACAACTACAGGTACACAATGGAATGCTTGCCAGAATTGTCAAGGGAGGTCTCCAGTCTCTCTCTATGTCGGGGTGAAGCAAGGCTGTGTCCTGGCACCAGTACTTTTCAATTCTCTCAGCAGTCACCCGCTTGCGCCACCATGCCCTGCAGCACAAACATGGTGTGGACCTGGAATACCGCCTCCATGGTAGCCTCTTTAACACCAGACGGCTCCAGGCTCACACAAAAACAGCAACATCCAACATCCATGAACTCCATTACACAGATGATTGTGCTCTCCTGGCACACAGCCCAGAGTCAATGCAGCATGCTCTGGACACCATTTCAGCCGTATAACAATACTTTGGTCTTCAGGTTAACACCAAGAAAACAGAGGTCATGGCTCTGCACTGAATCGCCTTCACCTGCTAGTTTTCATATCAATGAAAGTCCACTCAGCATTTTTCCCCATTTCACTTACTGTACCTAGGCTCCACAGTTTCTGATGACAATTATCTTCACAACGAAATACAAAATGATTAATTATTAATATAGCCTCATCTGCTTTTGGCCGCATCCGAAAAAGAGAGTTTAGAAACAAATATCTGAAAATCAGCAACAAAATTGCTATTTACAGCGCAGTGTCTCCACCTTGCTGTATGTGGCAGAAACATGGACCCCATTCAGATGCCACATAATAAGCTTAGAGATGTTTCACATCAGATGTCTACAAAAAATACTCAATTTGACCTGGGAAGACCGGATCCCCCACACTGACTTTCTGAGTACGACTAATCAGCATGGAGGCAGCTTTGGTCAACAGACAGCTACGCTGGGATGGCCACACCATGTGCATAACTGTTTGTGCGTGCGTGTGTGTGTGTGTGTGTGTGTGTGTGTGTGCGTGTGTGTGTGTGCGCCCGCGTGTCTGTCTGTCTGTCTGTGTGTGGGTGGGCGGGTGGGTGTGTGCAGGTCCATGCATGCATGTGTGCTTGCGTGCGTGTGTGCTTTTGTGCGTGTGTGTGTGCTTGCGTGCGTGTGTGCGAGCGTTGCCTGCTTAGGTTGAAACTGGTCTCAAGTTTGTCAAGAGCTTAGTTTCTGCTTCACCTTCAAGGGTCAGGCAGCATATTACTGAGACATTTGGATCCATAACCATTTCATGAGTTTTGTCAGCGGATGAATAAAATATATTATTATAGCAATTAAAGTCTCTCTCATCTCGGAATAGTCCAATTTTTCTCCATGATTTGGTTCCTTTGTCTCTGTCAAATCATATCCTTCTCCTTTTAAATTCTAGAAAAGTGGAGACAAAAGAAAAGAATAATCTTGGGCATTCAGTGGCGTATTGAGACCAAGGAGACTTGCTTTGTGTCTGTCATGATTAAGAAGAAAAACACCTTATTTATGATTTTGTTCTTACTTTATTAGTCATTTATAACACAAAATAGACTGACTTTCCTTCAAGATAGGAAAGCCAGTAGGTATGCAAATGGATAGTTCTCAAAATATCATAAAATCAACTTTCTTGATTCCAACAATTCCGTGCAGCTCTGTGCACTGGTCAGATCACACACTATACTGTATTTTGATTGGTCAGATCACATATAAAATGTTGATTGGTCAATAAAAAAGATGTCATTCTGTCAGAATATCACTAAGTAATTCTTAAGTACTGTAATTTTAAGGTCTTGTACGACCAAGTATTTTTCTAAAATTTTAATTTAGCCTAAGCCAGGAGTGGACATAATTAAATAAGCAACATCCTGGAAAAAGGGAAAGGAAAAACATCTTGATTTGAGATGCCTTTTTGATACACAGACTGTATACTACCTTCTGTTGAGCTGTCACATGTCTGAAGTCGTTGCCGTGATTTCCTTGGCAAGAGCAATCTGATTTTTCATTGTGTTTTTGTGGAGCTCCCCGCTGTTCTTCTGAGTGAGGCTTTGGCATTTGCATCACAATTCTGTTTCAATCTGGTCTTTGTTCTCCGGTAATTGCCAAAAGAAGAGCAACTTGCAAGGAAGCTTTGCATTAACCATTAGACTGGAAGCGTGACTCGTGCGAGCCATGAATACAAAAAAATATGTAAATTTATACAACATAATATCATATTGAATTTTATAACCTTACATTAATATGGAAGACCGACCATCTTTTATGAAACATAGAGGGAAAATACAGTATCAAACTTAGGAGTTTCATGATTTGTTTTCCCTATGTACATAGCTGTAATCAAGCCCGCCACCAACATCACAGTTTTTGTGCAGCCCCTTTCCAGACTGACTGACAGGGCTGGACTGGGGGAGAAATAGGGCCCCGGGCACTTATGGCTTAAAGGGGCCCCTCATAATTAGCGGCACAGAACTGACTCACCGGTGGGCCCTGCACCCTCATGGGCCCCTATTATCAAAAATGTAATAACAATAATAATAATAATAATAATAATAATAATACAAAATATGTATACATTTCTGATAATAGGGGCCCACGAGGGTGCATGGCCCATTGGGAAATGCCCGCTATGCCAACTGGCCAGTCCAGCCCTGGGTGCTGACTGATGATGGTGGAGAGCCTGATTCCCCCCTCGGTCCTGAGCAGACACCCTGTGGCCCTATCTGACTTTTCCACCAAATGAGATTCAATGTGACACACCACATCCATCAGCTCATTTATGTTTGTACTGGAGGCCATTTATAAAATGACCAGCGCTAGCTGTCAAAAGCAGCTACTGATAGTGCCTCCAGTGCTGAGTCAGCAGACCGGACTAAAATCCTTTTTTTTTTTCTGGCTCTGTCTGCTCTCGTAACAAACTATCCATAAATGTGGGTTACTGCTATGATGCTCCAAAAGGCATGCAATATCTCTGGCTATCTTTTATAGCTCCATTACAGGGATGGGTATAGGCCTACGCTTCACAGAGATGAGATGGTTTTGCTCTTGTGAAACAGGAGTTGTTGGTCTGTTGCTGCTGACTATGGACCGTGAAACATACTTGAACTTACTTGGAAAATGAGTGGACACATGTTGCTGGAAACAAGTACATCTAACAAGGCAAGTGACATGTAAGTGAAACGCAACTTGGGGTAGAAGAGATGCATGGATCTAATTCATTTATGCAGCTGTTTTTGAAGTGCAGCATACAAGAAGAACGTGTTTTAGGGACACTGTGTGAGATTTTTAGTTGTTTATTTCCAGAATTCATGCTGCCCATTCACTAATGTTACCTTTTTCATGAATACTTTCCACCACCATCAAATTCTAAGTATTCATTATGACTGGAAAAAACACACTTTTCATACATGAAAAGGGGGATCTTCTCCATGGTCCGCCATTTTGAATTTCCAAAAATAGCCATTTTTAGCTGCAAAAATGACTGTAATTGGACCATACTAGAAAACATTTGTTTATTACTTAGTAAACTTTCAAGTAAAGATCAAATTTGGCAATAGGCAGCCCATTTTCAATGAACAGCATAGTTGCAGTACCTTTTTTGACCATTTCCTGCACAGTGTACCTTTAATACAGTGTGTAAGATCATTCAGCCCAGGTTCAGCCAAAGCCAGCTGAGGGTTAAACTTGTCTGATTCTGAGACAAACTGAAAACGAGAGAGAGAGAGAGAGAGAGAGAGAGAGAGAGAGAGAGAGAGAGAGAGAGAGAGAGAGAGAGAGAGAGAGAGAGAGAGAGAGCGAGCGAGCGAGCGAGCTATAATTGAATTGATTAGGCAAGGCTTTCTCAGTTCTTTGACATCTATTGGGAGGATCATCTAATTGGCTGTGTTGCATATTGAATACAGACGTACAAACTTTTTTCTTAGCCTCTTTGCCCCCCAGGTTTGACTTTACCTGCACTGAAGCAATTAAAAGTCTGCCCACAACACCATGCAGTCTCTCTCTGTGTATTCCTTGTCTTACATCCAATGACATTAGCCACTATGTATAGCTGATCGATCAGCAAATTCCAGGCCTGTCCATCTCAATGTGCAGTAGTCAGCGGGCTTGTATCAAGGACATCTGTGAAGGCATTTGAGTTCTGTCCCTCATGCAAGTTCTTGCCGTCTCAGTTTCGACACGCACCATGAAAGTGTCTTTAACACTTTTTATTGCTCTCAATTCTTTCATTTGTCTTGGAATTATTTAATGTTTTATTTATTTTATTTCATGATTTAATTATGTAATGATTTCTTTCTCTACATGCATTTCTTACTATCTTTATTCCTTTACTTTGCACATTGAAGTGCATCTGTGTATGAAATGCGCTATACATATACACTTGCCTTGCCTTAATTGCCTTTTTGCTATTGCTTGTCATGTAGTCTCTTCCTGTATAGTTCCACTCTTGGGAGCTGATTCCCAGTGCTACTGGTCTGAAACAGGGACATATTAAGGAATGAAGTACCCCTTGCCAACATATGAAGAGTTCAGATGCAAAACCCCCTAACTCCATTTCTGAAGACCTGCACTTCTATATTTTTAGAGAACCCCGTTGTTGGTTTGGTATACATTCATGTACTTGATAATACATATAAATAGTTATATTACATAAATACAATAGCAAAACTATTCAATTTTGATAGCTTTGTATTAGATAAAAATGAATTAAGATTATTTTCTGAAAAGGCAGTTAGGGGGTTTTGCATCTGAACTTTTCATATGGCCTCGGACCCTAAGTATATGGATGGCTATATTGAGGAGATGGGGTGAAATATAGGCTATACATACATACAATACACACATACTGTACACTACATCATGCTTACACTATGACAGCTTACAGTATTGTATATTTTGCAGTGTTATTTCAACACTTCGAGAGTCACATAACACACATAGAGTTGGCCCTACTCTCTCAATGTGGAATTAACACTGGTATGGTGTGTCCTGGTACTGGTATGGTGTGCTGCTGCAGTGGAAAGGGACTGTATTGCGGTGAACGGCAGGGGGTAATTTGGCTTGGCCATTCAGGACCTGTGGACCCCTGGGCCTATACAGAAAGCAGCCCTAACTATAGAACCAGGTATGATGACAGCTTTGGCTGTACCCAGGACAGAATCATTTGAAAGCCCCCCTACCCTCAAAATGCATACAATATAATGGGGATCCAATTGTAGGTTTCCTCTCTCTGTAAGCCTGGGTCAACTGACACATTTGTCCCCCCTGTTGGTGGGCCTGCAATCAGTGCCTCACCATGCTGCCACTCATCACAGCTCCTGCCTTCCTGCTGGTCTTTCTCAGCACAGAGAAGTGGCGTCACCAGACCTATTTTACAGGGGCATGTGCCTGGGTGTTGATTTGCTGTGCCCCGGTTTGAATTTCACAAAAGAAAACAACAACCTTGCTGCCTTGGAATTGAGCTCAAGTTTAGAATGTGGAGTAATATAATGCGCACAGAACAGCGCACATGCACTACTTGCAATAATATAATGAATTTACAAGCTTTTTAAAAGAAATAACTGCAAAAAATATTTTTCTTGTGTGCTTCGCGTGCTCGCATTATCTCTCAGTGCCCCGCTGTGCCCCTGTATAGCATTAGGTCAGCTGACGCCCCTGGCACAGAGTCCATAGTCTCTGGAGCCCACCCGGTGCAGCCTCAGTACTGAACTAACAAGCTCTCTGTCTCTCTGACACGCTCAAACACCTGAGGGATTTGCACTCAGTCATGAGCATGGTGTGCTTGCTAGGTGAGGAATGATAACAGCCTTGTCATTGGAAAGCTACAGTACTGTATGTAAAATATATATGGGTCATTGACATTTTTTAGTAGCAGGCAGGGTGGTACGTATAACATCACCGAATGCAATTTTATAAATTAAATATTGTTTGCTTCTACTGGGTTATCTAGGAAGCCATCTTAGAAACTCGTTGCTTGTATATTGACCACTAATGATCCACATACAGGGCATATTATTCAGCAAGATAGTGTGCTATTATACTATACAGAATTAACAACACTTTCAAATTGTACAACAGTTTTACTCCATATAAACTACTAATTATAAACTTATATCAACAAATACTAACTACTCCCATTTGGAAAAATACGGCGTTTAATTCGTTTAATGATTTGTATCACATTATTCTTGATTCTCAGTCTTGTCAGGTATAGAGGGTGTAATACTTCTGTCGACTGGATATCGACCCCCTAGAGTGCACCTGGTGTTGATTTGAGGGATGCAGGTCTGTTTGGAAGTGCACTGCCTTTGAATGAGATCAGCTCCAGGCAGGCAGTGGCATTTCATCTGCAATACCACAGAGGACTTTGTTGTTTTTTTATAACCAAACCATGCCAAGGTTTTCAAAAACAAGGTGTTTAAAAATGATGCTACTGTGTATGGAGAGAATTTCAATGATTGCTGTCGGTCAAATAGGGGCAGCGGACAAGCCACACACTGACACGCACGCACGCAGGCACGCACGCAGGCACGCAGGCACGCAGGCACGCACGCACGCACGCACACACGCACGCAGATGCATTAAACATGTCTCATAGCCGGCATTTACAAATGATCTCTTTCAAATGAAACACACACACACACATGCACACACACACGTGTGCGCGTACACACACACACACACATGCACACACACACACGCACAAAGCGCAACACCTTGGCAATCTTTGCTATCATTAAAACGGTTTGGGGCAAGCG
>NC_085870.1:16283699-16301199 GCF_034702125.1 Engraulis encrasicolus
ATGTACCTGTTTCTCCCCACACTGGCAAGTACTCGTCTTGTTGGATGTCCAGCATGATCTCCAGGCCGTTGCCCATGCCTCCTTTCATGGTCACCTTTAGGGGGCGCCCATCCTGCCCCGAGTTGAAGGTGTAGCACTTCCCGTAGCGTGTGAAGATCTGAAGAAGAAACACACAAAAAAAGAGGAGAGGAGAGGAGAGGATGAGAGAGATGAGCAGAATGAATAACCAATCAACCCCCTAAAGCTGATTTGATGGAAATCACATTATCACTCACACACATGTACTCACACGCACACGCACACGCACACGCACGCGCACGCGCACGCGCACGCGCACGCACACACACACACACACACACACACACACACACACACACACACACACACACACTCAAACACTGTCTCTCACACACACACAGAGTAATAAATCATTAAACTTTCTTGCCTCGTGGCCCCAAACTGTCTGAATGGGTGACAGTGACACCACACACAAGAGGATGCAAATGGTTCCCATTATGCTCCCAAAGCTAAAGCTAGGCAAATAGTTGATATTAAATCCCTCCTCCTCCTCATACTATTCCACCGCATACACACACACCCTCACACACCCTCATACATCCCGACCCCACAATCCCCTACAGTGTGCAGGCAATAACAACAGCAGCGAGCAGAGTATGACACACACACACACACACACTCATTCACACACGCGCGCTCTCTCACTCACACACACACACACACACACACGCACAAACATGCACACACACACACACACACACACACGCGCACACACACACACACACACACACACACACACACACACACACAGACACACACACAGACACACACACACACACACACACGCACAAACATGCACACACACACACACACACACACACAAACACACACACGCATACACTCACACTCACACGCAAACACACAC
Source organism: Engraulis encrasicolus (assembly GCF_034702125.1). NCBI lineage: Eukaryota > Metazoa > Chordata > Actinopteri > Clupeiformes > Engraulidae > Engraulis > Engraulis encrasicolus. The sequence goes on from NC_085870.1 coordinate 16,284,643, forward strand.
ACACACACACACACACACACACACACACACACACACACACACACACACACACACACACACACACACACACACACACACACACACACGTACACACACGTACACACACACACACAGTATGCCTCTACCTGAGATACACAAGAGGTAATATTGTGTTTGTCACTCTGAGTAGCAGGGCAAAAAAGCCTCACCGCGGACAAAATGACACATAAACAGTTACCAACGGCAGCAAATAGGCTGCGATATTAAAGGCCATCATCTGACATCAAGAGCATCTTGCTCCCCCAATGGCTCTAAATGGCTGGGGCCGTATTGCCGACGCCAAAATGAAGCAGACGCGGGCAGGCGAAATGGCTTTCATTGAATTGCGCACGCTGCCGGATGCACAGCACACCGTGGCATTACCCGGCTGATCTTGTCTGAATGACTGACGTGAGAGCGCCTGAAATAGAATCAGCGTATCACAGGAGCGGGGATTGTCGTATCCAACCACCCACACACATGTACGCACGCACGCATGCATGCACATACACGCACACACATGCTCCCACACATGCGCGCGCGCGCACACACACACACACACACACACACACACACACACACACACACACACACACACACACACACACACACACACACACACACACACACACACACACACACACACTAACACACTTACAGGCCCCGGAGGAGGCCTTGTGAGTGTACTGTACGCCCCCCTGTCAGACAGACATGCATGAACAGCGCCGCTCTGAGACATATCTGTGGACACGGATGGCTGGCCAGCAGCAACATGCATGAGGAGAGCGACAGAGGAAGAGACACCAGAGAGAGGGAAGAAGAGAGAGAGGAGAGTAAAGGAAGAGGAAAATGGATACAGATAAGACTAGTGGTTCTCAACCTTTATTGAACAAACACCCCCCTTGACGTCATCATAAGCCTTCCAATGCCCCCTTGACCTAATTATAAGCCTGCCATCGCCCCATTTAGTACTAGACCTTAGTAATAGACTAAGGCACCTCAATTGCAACTGAGCGCCACCGCCGCACTCCCTTTAGCTGAATCCTTCTCAACGCCCACCAAGGGCTCTCAAAAGGCCCCCCTGGAGGGGCTTTAGAGCCCCCGTTGAGAAGGACTAAGATAGACGGAAGCACAGAGGCAGAGATAGGAGGATGAGAAGTGGAACAAACAGGGGAGAGCCGAGGGTGCAGTGAAGTGAAGTTCAGAGAGAGAGAGAAAGAGAGAGATCAGAAAAGGGCGAGAAACGAAAGAGTAGATAGAAGAAAGTGTGCGGAGGGCAGGAGTTGAGGGGTTGAGGGGTAGAATGATATGGAAAGACAGAAAAGAGAGCTGGAGGGAGAAAAAGAGGGTGAAACGAGAAAGGGAGAGAGAGAGAGAGAGAGAGAGAGAGAGAGAGAGAGAGAGAGAGAGAGAGAGAGAGAGAGAGAGAGAGGGGGAGAGGAGAAAAGAAAGAGAGGGCAAAGAGTAAGAAACAGAACAGAGAAGAATGAAGACAGAAGTCAGAGAAAAAAGCAGACCACAGTGTAGCAAGAGCCAGAGGGGACAGAAAACGAGTGAGGAAGAGCAAGATAAAGGATTAAAGGAGAAGTGAAAATGACAGAGAGATAGAAGAAGAAGAAGAAGAAGAAGAAGAAGAAGAAGAAGAAGAAGAAGAAGAAGAAGAAGAAGAAGAAGGAGAGAGAGAGAGAGAGAGAGAGAGAGAGCGAGAGAGAGAGAGGGAGGGAGGGAGGGAGAGGGAGACGTGTTCTGACTGCTTGGCACTGCAGTGGGTTTCTTCTCTGTAACATAAGAAAGATCACAGTCCTCTCAGTAAGATGAGAGCTGCTCAAACACTCACTCTACCTCCAGCCCCCCATGTGCCTTTCATAAGTCAAAGGTACGAGGACAAGTCTTTTATTGACATACGGTAACTTAAGAAAATGGAGAATCGGAAGTGCTGCAAGATCCAAGTCTCTTTAGGAAACATGAGTGCTCTAACAGTCATTGAGGAAACCAAGCACTGTGGTTTCTTTTTTTTTCATTTCTTCAAGACAATGACTGACTGATGTGTTCAGTCCTTTGTAGTCTTTCTCAGCTCTTGGACATTTTTTATTATTCTGCAAGAAACAGTGACTCAAGTCTTTATAAAACTACAGCACCATTGATGTCATAAAATGCCATGTCTGTTTGGCTTGTGGAAAAAGCGGTGAAGAAACACCCGAGTGAAAAGCACAGTTGTCATCGAAACGGTTACAGTTTAGATATCAAGTTAAAAATGTCAAGAAACAGCAAGAGTCATGGCACTTTAGACCTTTAAGCTTTTATTTACTCTTCGCACTGCTGAGATATAGGGGAGCGTGTTTCACTCACAGTGACATTGACTTTAAAGCCCCCCCACACATGCACGCACACGCACACGCACACGCACACGCACACGCGCACACGCACACGCACACGCACACACACACACACACACACACACACACACACACACACACACAGGGAGGCAGGCATTCGGGCAGGCATTCAGGCAGGCAGGCAGGCAGGCATACATACGCAAGCAGGCACACACTCACACACAAATGCACACAGGCATACACGCATGCACACACACATGCACACACGCACGCATGCATGCAGGCTCGCACTCACACACACACACAACTACTGTATGGGAGACTGCCTAGCTGAATCCAATTTTCTATGTTTTATTTTCTGCCTTTTCATGCTTTTTCAGGTATAGCGCAACTAATGCTCTGTCTTGGTGCAAACCCAGTGTTGGGTTACCACAAATCATGGAGGGAAGAAAATGCAACTCAGTGGGAGGGCTGAAAACAATGACATCTGGGTTAAGACCTTACTTGAAAGGCGCTATATAAAACCAAGTTATTATTATTATTATTAATAATAAGATAAAGTCTGTATGCAATCTCTGAATACTGCCAATCATCCATGTTCTGATCAATCAACCTTGGCTGTATGTCACTGGGTTTCTTTTTGGACCTCCAAGATATTTCACACTTCATCAGGCTTCTTGCACTTCTCACCAAGTGATAACAAGAGAACCAAGAATCAAACGCTATGCTTTAAAGTTCTGGGCCGTTGAATGCAGAGCTGTGAGTTGTAGACTACAGTACACCCTCCAGTTGTCCACAGATTACGGTAACAGGCTCTCCATCACCAGGCCAGGTCCATAGAAGACTCTTTTGGGTGATAGATACAGTACAATGCCGTAGCCCCTTAAGCCTCGTTCACACACGTCGCTTAGTTACTCGCTTATTGAATTAAGTCAATAGAATGTCTATGTGCTCCTGCGAGACGAGGAGGCGAGTAGGCGAGTAGGCGAGTACTGTACAAGCGATGCGATGTGGGCCGATCCCGAGTTCAAAATATTTTAACTTCGAGCGAGGCGAGTAAGCGAGTAACCAATTGGAAGGCAGAGTTCGGTACTTCTCGCCTGTGCATTGGCAGTTAAAGCCGCGGTAACGTTTCACGAACGTTTCATGAGAGAGTGGCGAGAGTGGCGAGAAGCTAATAACTAGCAGAGATGTGTGTGAACGTAGCTTTAGTGGTGACAGGCGGGGCCGTGGCCAAATGGTTCAGGAGATGGGCTTTAGATCAGAGGGTTGCAGGTTCGAATCTCACCCGTCCACTCCCTACCTCCCCACTCCATGGCTGAGGTGTCCTTGAGCAAGGCAGCTAACCCCATAATGCTCCAACGACTGTAACCGTACCGATACCAATACTAATGCTGAAAAATAATAACTGTAAGTGGCTTTGGATAAAAACGTCAGCTAAATGTAATGCAATGGTGACAGTCCCACTAATGGGCCGATTCACTGTTGAATAGTACTCCAACTGGTATGTCATAATAACAACATTAATATGACGTTACCAACACGATTTGCTGAAAAAAAAAAAAAAAACAGAACTACATGAAAGTCTTAACTCAACAGCTTAAGACTTGGTCATTGCAATTTTGGGAACAAGGCCAGCATCTGGCTCTTAGCTCTTTTGAGCGTGTATACTGCACTTGTGATTTTCAATCAACCCAAAAGGACCCATGTTACTCCTCTATTTATTGAGTTGCACTGGTTACCGATCGCCGCCCGGATCAAGCACAAGGCATTGACCCTTGCCTACAAAACCATCACAGGAACGGCCCCAGCTCATCTGAAGGACCTACTAACGCCCTATGTTACTGGAAGAGAACTGCGCTCATCCAGCACAAGCCGTCTGGCTCTGCCATCCAGTCGCTCTAGGTACTCCCAGTCAAGATTGTTCTCCGTTGTGGTACCCAAGTGGTGGAACGGTCTCCCAGAGGCAGCAAGACTAAGCACATCTCTTGCAGCCTTCAAGAAACAACTAAAGACCTTCCTCTTTCGAGAGAATCTACTAGACTAATGCTTGAGCTGGCCTTGCCCCAGGGCAGACTCCTGACATGATGTTTAGTTTAGTTTGTGTGTGTGTGTTTGTGTGTGTGTGTACTCGTTATTTACTCTTAAAAAAAAAAAAAAACTAACCCCTCTTTGCAACTGCACTTGTTGTTCTGTATATCTCCTGTGCACTTTGTATTTGCTTGTGATGTTGGCTTGATTATGTCCTCTTTTGAAAGTCACTTTGGTTATAAAGCGTCTGCCAAATGCAATGTAATGTAATGTAATGTAATGTAATGTAATGTAATGTGATCAGTTGTTTCATATCTTAGGCTGACCCAGAGGTGTTCAAGCGTTGGCTGTGACCAGCTTTCTATGGCAGCTTGCTACCTACTGCAGAAGAACATGATGAATATGAATAATACAGGGTAAAAAGTGTTATTATTATTATTATTATTATATCCTCAGCAAATGGAACTTGAGAGTAATGAAGCAGAAATGAAAATCTTGTTTTTGTAAAACGGTCCGCTGAAAGTCCTGTTTGTTTGACATTGCGTGAAACACTGATTAATTCTTGATATTTACACACCTATAATGTGGTGTTGGAATTGTATTGCACTTGCATATCAATTCGTAAAAAGCTCATTGCTGCTGTAAACAAGCTGTTTTGTTGTGGCCACATTAGAAATAAGTGGACTGAAAACAGAGCAAATCAAAAGGAGAAATACATGTATTTGAAATTCCTCTTGGCGCTATTATTGCAAAGTGTTTGGCATGAGGACCACAGTAGAGAACTGTATTGGGCGGGTTTTCTCGTTTCTCTCCCGCCCGCTCCCGCTGAATATTAGACCATTACCGCCCGCTCCCTCAGGGCTTGCGCACCGTGCCCGCCCAGTCCCGCGGTGTTGTCCACTCCCACTCCCGCATGCTGGTCTCTTGGTGCATTGGAATAGGCTTCGCGCTTCTGTTTTGTTTAGGCTACGTTAATTTTCATAAGCGAAATAACTGCAGCTTTTTCTATTTTTCTCCGAATGTAGGCTAATTAAATATTTAAACAGGGCTGCTTGAATGACCTGCTAACCCATAATGCCAATGCATGACAACCCAATAGAATCAAATTTGATTTCGTTTTATTAACACAAACCAACAAACAAAAATCAAAATTTGCAGTCACATGGCAGAAAAAACAATTATTCGTCAGATTTTGCAGGTATTCTGCTTGAAAAAATGCTGGCAGATTCTGTCGGCAACAGCTGGCATCATCGCGACGACCGGGTCTGTGTAACGCTTTGGTTCTTTGCTCCATTTTCGGAATTAATATGAAAAAGATGGGTTCATAACTTCAATTTTCCAGATAGCCTAACTCTGAAAACAGGCAACTGTTTTTTTATTGTAATTTATAACAAGTAGCCTAGCGCCATATGTGTTTTGTAGAGATATGCCTACAAATGACATGGATGGCAAGTCAGCTTGAGACGTTGCCTACAGATCTGACAGAAAGACTGGCTCCGCCGTAGGCCAACCTGCACACTTAGTACAGTACCCAAGTTGGGGCATGATTTAATATTGTGATGTTTTACGCAGCACAGCCGCAGCGACATTTCAGCACACAAACAACTGAAGACGTCCGGCATCAGCGTGTGATCCTTCCATTCACTGAAGAAACTTTTCCAGTGCAAGGGTGGGAGATTTCGCCTTTTCATAGCGTTGCAGTTGACACAATTACGGCAGGGGAAAATACCTGAGGGGAGGTCACATAGCCAGTTATGAGGTGGAGTAGGCTATGTGTCTGCTGAGTCGGATAGCCTACTCTATCTTTCATAGGCAAATCTCGGGGGTTAGAAAATGATTGTCCAAATGTTGGGTCATTAGATAAGATGTGCCACTGTTTCTTTAGACCTATTGTGCTTGATGTCAATGAGTGAAAATATAGCCTATTAACCATGGCCAGTCGTGGTTTGTCTTGGTTGCGCACTTGTTTCTCCAACAAGGTACTTCTCTCCAGGCATTTAAATTAGGCTACCAGCATCACATTGACCAAAGTGCTCGTAGACTATTTTGGCCCGAGTCTCAAATTCGTCCTCTGTTCTGCAATATGTCGGTTTATCGCAATGTGGCAGATGGAAATAGCCTCTTAACGCACGTAGCCACCATCCGCCCTCTATGGCAAAACGTTTACTTTATTGTCAATTCTTGCGCGTCCGCAGAACTTGCAGTACAGATTGAAACGCAGGCCAGAATATTCACGAGCATTCGTCAATACGGGATATGATGCTAGTGGTAATTTAAGTGCATGCCTGAAGGCACACAATTCTGCGAACACATATGGCACTACTTACAATGGATTAAAAAAATTGGATCTAAGCACTGCAAAGCGTTACATGGACCCATCGGGGGTAGGGTAGGGTAGGCCTATAGCCTATGCAATATGCTGATAGCATTGCAATTGACCAAATAATGTAGGCCTAGATAAACAATATACTTCTTCATATATAGCCTCAATAACGGGACCAACTCGGCCTCCAGCATTGACCACTGCGAGCTGTTACAATAAGGGTGTAGTCAAGATTGCAATGAATTTGCAATATGTAGGCTAATTCTGCAGTGGTTTGCATTATTTGTATGCATTATTTATGAGTAAAATAAATAGTTCAATTAACAACTATCAGGTCTAGGCCAATAGACTACTTTTTTTTCAATATCGGCCCCCTTTTCTACTGGAAAGCGGTGACCAAATGCGAGCTTTAACAGTGCAATTAGTTGCCAAGATAAATGCGGCTGCATCAGGATGTCGTTTGCAAAATGACTTAGCCTATGTTAAATTTGTTGCTTAAATAACTAATATGTTTAGGCTACTAAAATTAATTTGATGGTGTACTTCAACTGAAAACACGTACCAGCTATCTTCTGCAACATGGGGCAGCTGTCATTCTGAATGACATAAGGCGCTATGCCCTCTCGGCCGACACGGCGTGAAACTAGTGAGTCGAGTCCTGTGCCGCCCGCACAACTCCACTGTATTTGAATTCTCCGCCCACTCCCTCCCGCAGCTTTACCAACACCGCCCGCTCCCGCGAGATTTGCGTTGGGTCCTGCGGGACCCAGCGGGTCCCAATCCCAATGCAGGTCTCTAGACCACAGTCCTTTCATTTTGTGGCAAAGCTCAATCGAACAGTCTGCCATGCACTATCATTATATTACCATGTTATTACGCCTACTCATTAGGGGTGGTACGGTTCACAAATGTCACGGTTCGGTCCATATCACGGTTTCAAGGTCACGGTTTTCGGTTTTGTACGGTTCTGTTTTGTTTTTGTTTTTTTAAATAAAATGAATTATATAAAAAATTGAATGAAAATGTAAGCTTATCATGGGTATGTTGAATTTGACTTCATTTAACCCAACTGAAAGAGGAAAGATATCAATGATTTTAACATGCTTCCATTTATTTCAAAAAAAGGGAGAACCAAGTCCTAACTTTTAAGTTGACAAATATTCAAATATGACATGCTATAACACATTTGACGTGTAAAAATAAAACAGCTACACTCCTGTAGGTAGTGGGACCATTAGGTCAGTGTAGTATGACTATTTTGGTTAATGACACACTGAGAACGAATTGGACTTTTATTTTGATACCGCTTTCTGCGAGTTTTGCGCTTATGAATCAGTTGCTTCCTATCATGAAACTGCCGGCCGTGAGAAGCATAGAAGTAAAATCAGAAGTCAAATTCAATTCTAAGTGAACAAGTGATAGGGTTTTGTTATGTTAGAATGTGAAAGTTAAGGTAACAAATAATTTTAAAAGATCGTTTTTTTAGAAGTGTATGCACAAGAATGTTTCACAAAACTCCTGTGAAGCTGAGCCTTTTAAAACAGTCAAATTTTATTTTTGTTATAGTGTTAAACATCAATGTTAACTAGGCAACAGCACAAAGTCCCCTTCCGTCCATCAGAGTTTAACTAGCTACATATAATTAGGCCTACAGTTGATTGCAGTTAAGGACAGCACAGTGAATCTGATGGATATGTTCAATTATCTCGCATTTTGCCGTCCGGAATCCCCATTCAATGCCACGTGGATATAGCCTACACTAGGCTACTGTAACGTAAGTCATAGTCTACTTTGTTCTGCTAATCTGTCCTTGTTTGTAGGCCTAAATTCATGTTCATTTAATTTAAAATGGTCAGCATAAAGGCTGGGAACAGTCACTTGCGCTAACGTGGAGAGAGAGGGGGAGAGGGTGACGCTGCTGACCGACCTGCACTTGCTTGTAGGCTACTGTAGCCTAGTCAGCTGGCGCATGCTGTTACATTATGTCTTTCAGTTGGCTGATAGAAATCAGTCTTTCCACACTCAATATCCTACGTTGTCTTTGTGTTTTATCCTTGTAAAAGTAGTAGGATTTTAATAGCGTCGTCCGCCGGTGGTCACTCTATTTTTTTTTTTTTGAAACCGTGGGCACCGTGCGGTTGCCCACTACCCCGTTCCGTGACAGGCAAACCGTACGGTCTCGGTTTGCAACGCAAACCGTACCATGCCTAATACTCATAATGATATCCATTAGCTCTCTATGGGGCTGTTCATGCCAAGAACTATAACATCAGTGCTAACTAAAACAACGAGACCTTTTATAATACAATTATTCTAAACTTTGTGGGGGGATAGCAAACCTCCAATGGCAGCTCTACTACAACGTTTATGGCGGCGCTGACAGATGTTGCTGGAATCGCTTTCAGAGCAATTTAATGAGCGATGAAAGCACTATAGAAAAGTGGGATTGATTTAAATGTATCACGTGACTCTTTTTTTTGTTTACACTATTTTCCATTATGATTTTGATGAGTTGTCATACATTTCATAGTTCCTTCTGTGAATGGGACTTCAGTTCATCCCCAGTTCATGGATGGCTATGGATGGGTATGTATGAGAAATACAGTATCAATGGCTAAAATGCCTATTACTGCGGCTGCATGTCTATTCTCCCTGTGGATTACTTACGGTATAGTTGGAGAAAATTTATACCAATGTCACTGTGAGGCTAATGGACCACTGAAGTTCCCCCTGGGGGGGTGGGGGGTGGGATGGAAAGCTTGCAGTACAATGATTGGGTTTAAGAAAAGTGTGTGTGTGGGACAGGGGGCATCCCTTTTATGTCGTTTCTCATTCTATGATAAGTCAATCTTCAAGCAAAGCACGCACATCTTCAATTATAATTTTTCCTCTTCATTTTCCCAGTCTCATCCAAAAAATATAGGCCTATATATGTCTAAAATGACATATTGAACTATGCAAATATCAGCCTTTGGAGTAGACTGAAGGATTCGAGGAAGCGCTGCGTTTAGAGCTCTCATATTCTCTTCAGGCTCTCTCCGCTCTGCCATCTACAACACACACACACACACACGCGCGCACGCACGCACGCGCGCACACAAACACACACACATGCACGCACGTCTCTCCACACACACACACGCACGCGCACACATGCACGCACAGATTGCTCTCTCTGCTGTCTTTCTCCACACACGCACACGCACAGGCACAGGCACACACACACACGCACACGCACGCACACACACACACACAAACACACACATGCACACACACAGACACACACACACACACACACACACACACACACACACACACACACACACACAGAGCTTGCTCTCTCCTCTCGTCTCCTCTCTGGTTCTTGTGATGTGATTACAGGTCTGTGCGGAGCGGGCAGCCGTTGATCTTCCTGTCTGTCATGTCATGTGTGGGGCCGAGGACCGCAGGGTCGCCTTTCTCATTACGACACCCCCAATGCATTATGGGGCGGCCGCGGCACACAAACACAAGAAGCAGCCCCATAATTAATCAGCCGCCTCTCTTGGGCCTGGTAGTGTGTGTGTGTGTGTGTGTGTGTATGTGTGTGTGTGTGTGTGTGTGTGTGTGTGTGTGTGTGTGTGTGTGTGTGTGTGTGTGTGTGTGTGTGTGTGTGTGTGTGTGTGTGTGTGTGTGTGTGTGTGTGTGTGTGATTTTGTGAACACAAGCGGACCCATAATTAATCAGTCTGTTCTCTGATCGCCCACACATCACATAACAGGCTTGACAGGCTCGGACCTGCTGTGTGTGTGTGTGTGTGTGTGTGTGTGTGTGTGTGTGTATGTGTGTGTGTGGCCACAACAGGCAGCAAATGTCTCAGAGTGAGCATCTTAGGCCAGTGTGTGTGTCTGTGTGTGTGTGTGTGTGTGTGTGTGTGTGTGTGTGTGTGTGTGTGTGTGTGTGTGTGTGTGTGTGTGTGTGTGTGGCCACTAGAGACGGCGTCTCAGCGTGTACGTGTTATGCCTCTCCATTAAGTGGACAATGCTTCCTAGCCACCAGTGAGCAGATTAAAGTGCTGTACACAGTGGATGCCTCAACGTTTTTATTCACCTTCCCCTCTATAATCTTAACGGACAATGTAAAGGAGGCATATTGACACTGCATTTGTGCAGGATGAGTGCTGTGTGCAGCTGCATATCTGGGATGGGTTTCTCGAAAGTGTAGTTGTTAGCCAGTTAGCAACTTGGGTAGTTGCCAATGGGAAATTGCATTGCAAACAAAAAAAGTAGCTAACTTAGTCAACAACTATGGTTTCGAGAAATGCACCCCTGGGTAGATATTCATTCTACACAAATCTCCTCTTGTAATGCAGTGCACGTTAGAGAAGGCACATACAGTATTCAGATACAGTATTCAGATCAGATCAATAAACAGCAAGTGTTGATACACAGTTAAAAATGCAGAGCTAATTCGTATGTAGAAAGCAATGCAATACTGACATTCCTATGCAGAGACTATCCAATTGATTTTATAATTTACATGTCCTACACAACTAGGGTTGCCAAAAATGAATAAAATACAGGACAGTTCATTTTGGTGGGGGTCTGGGGGTTGTATTTCTAAGATGTAATTTCCTGCATTTTAACACATTTTAATGCCTGATTCGGAACCCATACTTTTACTTATAAATACGGGACGATTCTGTATTTCAAAGGATGGTTGGCAAGCTTATACACAACTGAAATAATTTTGTAGAAAAGTATCAACATTTGGTAGGCGTACATATGCGCTTTGTCAAATGCCTGAAATTCACCATTTCTAAAAGATAAGTGCGACATGCACTTTACTGCATGTACGAGAGAGGGAGGTTTGGATCATTGGGTTAATGTCATGCGGTCTTGATGTACATTTGTTTTTTCAGTTTACTCATTTCAGTTATTTCTGTGAAAAAGCAAAACAAAAAAAACTCTGGTGGGCCAGATGCTGCCCGCAGGTCGTATGTTTGACACCCCTGTTATTGAGCGTATTTGGTCCAAGAGTACTCTCTAAGTGCTGAATTAACACTGCATTTTACTGTGTACCTTGTCATACCTCCCCCGTTGCAATCCAACCATCTATCAATGAAAAAACATATTTGCAGAGTCAGAGCCAGTTTATGGTATCTGTAAACTTGACCAGTGATAAAGTCAGTCAGGCAGAACATATCTGCCGACCAGGACTGCTTGTGAAAGTACATATTCAAGCGCTGGATCTCATCTCATCTCATCTCATCTCATCTCATCTCATCTCATCTCATCTCATCTCATCTCATCTCATCTCATCTCACTTTCAGGTAAAATCACCCAGTTCACAGTGGCATGTCGCATTATATGAAATCCATAATCTTGTATTTGGCTATTGTATTCTTTCATGGCGCTGATCTTCTCTTCTTAGCACTGCAAGAAGAGGCACTCTTATCTGCCGACCAGGACTGCTTGTGAAAGTACATATTCAAGCGCAGGATCTATCTCATCTCATCTCATCTCATCTCATCTCATCTCATCTCATCTCACTTTCAATATCAATATCAATATCAATATAAATCACCCAGTTCACAGTGGCATGTCGCATTATATGAAATCCATAATCTTGTATTTTTCTATTGTATTCTTTGTCGTGCTGATCTTCTCTTCTTAGCACTGCAACCGATTTGCTGTCTGGAAATAGCAGGTGCATTAGCAGCAGATGTATTTGTTTACCCTTCACCGCACCTTATTATCTGCATTGCCTTTAGAGGCAAACACCTGTGGATCAGCCAAATATGAACACATGTTTCCAAAGCAGACAAATGGTGACAAATTGTCTCTTGAACCCCACAGATGCTATCACACCTGAGATGGCAAATAGAGTCACTCCATAATAATAGCTCTAGACTGCAGAGGGAGAAATCAGATTTCGACTACAGTACTGTACACTCGCCTCCAAAAGAGTTGTCGCCTACCCATCTGTTTGGAATAACAGCTAATAACCTGACTTTCAATTAATCACTTGGCTTCAGAAGTCACTCATATGAAAGCTACAACCCTCTCGAATGAAAATGTATGTACAAAAATAAATTTCATGCACCAAAGAAAGATTGACCCTTTAATGAACACAGACAGGGCAGATTTTGACAAGACAAAAGTTTTGTCGCCTATCGAACATAATGTGAAAATGAGCAGATAAGTCACTTCAAAACACTTCAAATACGCAGATCGGGTGTCATACTTAACCACTGGTTCACTCACACCTCTCCAGAAAATCAACTTTGGCCTCAGGTGTATGTTTAGGGTCGTTGTAATCATGGAAAGCAACACAATGAAAATCAATGGAGTTCAATGAGAGATGGTGACATATTTGCTATTTGTAGAGCAATACATTTTTAACTTCATGATGTAATCAATGATAAAAGCCCTCACACACCAGCAGCATGCATGCAGCTCCACATAAGAGCTGTATCCCTCCCATGTTTGACTTTAGGCACCATGTATTTTTTCCAAATTCTTCACATTTAACAACAAAGAAGTCTCTCCCACTGTCCTGTCTCAAAAAAGCCAGCCAAGAGTATGTCAGGCCTAATTCTGACAAAAATGAAGGCTAATGGGACTCATACTCTGAAATCAAGATCCCAAGATCAACCATTTTAGAACTGATAGAATCAGAACTATATGGTGTTGGAGATGAAGAATATGAATAAAGAGAAATGGTGCCTAAAGTGAAACATGGTACAGATACAGCTTTTATGAGGAGCTGCATGCATGCTGCAGGTGTTTGAGGGCTTTTGTCATTGATTAAATCATGAAGTTAAACATGTATTGCTCTACGAATAGCGAATATGTCCCCATCTCTCATTGAACTCCATTGATTTTCATTGTGTTGCTTTCCATGATTACAATGACCCTAAACATACACCTAAGGCCAAAGTCGATTTTCTGGAGAGGTGAGAGTGATTCAGTGATTAAGTATGACACCCAATCTGCGTATTTGAAGTGTTTTGAAGTGACTTATCTGCTCATTTTCACATTATGTTCCATAGGCGACAAAACTTTTGTCTTGTGAAAATCTGCCCTGTCTGTGTTCAATAAAGGGTCAATCTGTCTTTGGTGCATGAAATTTATTTTTGTGCATACATTTTCATTCGGGAGGGTTGTAGCTTTCATATGAGTGACTTCTGAAGCCAAGTGATTAATTGAAAGTCAGGTTATTAGCTGTTATTCCAAACAGATGGATAGGCGACAACTCTTTTGGAGGCGAGTGTAGATGCTGTTGCACAGATGAAACACAGCTTTTACACCCCAGTGGGCAGCAAAAAAAAATCACAATAAATAAATCTACCGGGTATGTGTAGCATCCACACTATACCACACATGCTCACACAAGCTGGCACGCACACTCGCACGCATGCATGAACACACGCACGCATGCACGCGCACAAACACACACACACACACAGACACAGACACAGACAGACACAGACACAGACACAGACACACACACACACACACACACACACACACACACACACACACACACACACACACACACACACACACACACACACACACACACACACACACACACACACACACACACACAGTTCCATGCCTGTCATTCCTTTTCCTTTGCTCAGCATTTCTGGCCTGCCTGATTGGCTATGCTATAGAGCTCATCTCCATAATGGGATAATAGGGGAGTTTGCCTTTATCCCTTCAACCAGAGCCATGGACGTAAGAGTTAGGCTAATCCCATTGCCCTCAGCGTTCCATTTTTACACAAAAATGGCGTCTCATGGAGCCCTCGACATATTCAGTAATTTAGAATTGACAGTTCCACTATACATGGGTTCTAAATGTTTGTTTTCCCCTGGCTGCGTGAACCTAGCTGCGCACAACTCAACCTCTGATTGTTGGAAACCGCTGTCGGTCAAAAAAATGAGCTCACGTGGTTGGCTGCCAGTGTCTTGCCCCTCCTCATAACATCGTGTATACTCATGAACGGCATGATGTTTTCCATGTGCGTAACACCCATTTGTGGGGGAAAACAACCCATGCAAGTCAATTGGTGATGTTGGGGTTTAATAAACGAAAGATACGGACCTGTAGACTAGCGTTATTCACGCGCAACATGCCGAAAACGTGTTGTGTTGCCGGCTGTTCAACTAATATAGCCAAACAGCCGTGGCTGAAGCATGGAATGTGCTCATTTAGGCTAGCTGATGTAGCATGTAAGTCAATGAGACATTCGGTTTGTTTTCACCCATAAAGGGGCGTAACGCAAATTTAAGAGCAAAGTACCCGGATGGCCGGTCATGAGTATACATACACTGCAAACCCATGTATAGTTCCAGGAAGTGTGCGTAGAACACAGAAAGTGTGGTAAAGCCACTGCCTAGAATTATTTGAATATTACATGAATCATGTCACCAACTGACGTCCTGTACCCAGGTTGTCAGAACTCTGAATTCCATGGCTCTGCCTTCAACCACAATGAATAATGCATCCTGGGAAATCCTAATGGCTAATGGCCTAATGTGGTCTTGAAATCAGATTGTCAGTTTGAATACCATTTCGTCCATGCCTGAAGTGCAGTATGCTCTTGAGCAAGGCACCTATCCCCACACTGCTCCAGGGATTGTAAACACCTTTACCTAAGTAACTGTAAGTTCCCTTGTTCACCCTTGGTCCTTAATGTACAGTAAGGCATACACCCCCCCCCTCCCCCCTTTGTATATGGTAGAGTGGGGCCACCAGGGAGGAGAAGGGGGAGGGAAAATATGAGAAGCATCCGCACATGACGGGTAAATGAGCAGGTGCGACAGCTGTCCATCACTCCTCGGGTCCTCCCGTTTCAAAAACATTACGTTTTAGATAGAAACATCAGCTAGGAGCAATGTAAAGTAATGTATGCTGTATTGTGTCAGTGAGAAAGCCACAGCTGCTCTAACTGATTGTCATTCAGAAGGGAATTCAGGTCTACGCTTCCAGCACACAGGTGGGGTCTGTCACCTGCAGAGAGCTGGAGAGCACATCTCAATTGTGTGTGTGTGTGTGTGTGTGTGTGTGTGTGTGTGTGTGTGTGTGTGTGTGTGTGTGTGTGTGTGTGTGTGTGTGTGTGTGTGTGTGTGTGTGTGTGTGTGTGTGTGGTGATATTATGATTGAACACTGAATATAAGCTGCAGGTGGGCATAGCTACTTACAGATAGAGGAAACTGTATTGTCGGAGAGAGAGGGGGAGAGAGAGAGAGAGAGAGAGAGAGAGAGAGAGAGAGAGAGAGAGAGAGAGAGAGAGAGAGAGAGAGAGAGGCAGAGACAAATACAGACACTGACACTGACACAGAGACAGACAGAGCCACTCTCTCTCTCTCTCTCTCTCTCTCTCTCTCTCTCTCTCTCTCTCTCTCTCTCTCTCTCTCTCTCTCTCTCTGTCCTCTGAATCTCACAGGCAGGTGGGCATCCAGTATCTATGCCCATCTCTATGTGAATGTGCATGGACGTGCGTGAAATTGTGATTGCCAAAATCACACGCTCATTCATTCTGTATGGATCTCTGACCCAGATGGGCAGAGCAACCCGCAGCGTGTTGACATACAGTCCCAAGAAAAAGTTTGTACACCCTTTGAAATTTCTTACCTTTCTGTTAAAATTGGTCATAAAACATGGTCTGATCTTCCCGGAAATCACAAGAAGGAACAACCAGAGTCTGCTTTAACTAATTCAACCCCAACATTTACAAGTTTTCATATTTTCATTGGCCATAAGATGTAAACATTCACAGGACAGCAAGGCATAAGTAAGTACACCCTAGCATTCAATAGGTTTTAACCCTAAGTTAGTCACAATAACCTCAACCAGA
>NC_085870.1:16318699-16321199 GCF_034702125.1 Engraulis encrasicolus
TTTCCCAAATTTCATTACTCTGGTCGAGGTCACGTGCTTAAAATGAATGAGAAAAGAACAAAATAACGGTCGAGTGGCTCCCCCAGCTGTGATCCGGTTCCCATCGTTCACTTCAGGGAGCCGTTCAAAAGAACCGGCTCGTTCATGAACGACACACCTCTAGTACAGAGTCATCTGATCACAAGACAAGTAGGCTACACAGGTCTGCTGGTTACTCAGATAAGTTACCTGTGCTGGAAGGAAACTGTGTTTCTTTTTTTGTTAACTTTTACTTTTAATTTTACTTTTACTTTTGAGACCTCTGATATTTAGCACAGTAGTCTATGCCAAGTTGTTTGCCTCTACAGCCAGTCCCAAGTGGATATGTGAGGCGCTACACCTTCAGAGTGTTTACCTCTCTGTCAGACTAAAGCTCATTGATGCAGACAAGCTGTTAAGACGAGGGCTCCAGTGGTCAGAGCCAACACACGCACACTAACACACACACACACACACACGCACACACAATCGCGTGCGCACACACAAGTACTCACACACGTACACACACACAAGTACTCACACACGCACACACACACACACACACACACACACACACAGACACACACATGCACGGAAGCACTCACACACGCACTCATGTACGCACTCAAGCATGCATGCGCGCACACACACACACACACACACACACACAGTCAGCAAGGGCCCCAGTGCCAACTTATGACTGCAGCACCTTCTTTTTCTGTCCCTATCCCCCCCCCCACACACACAGTGAAGACAAGGGGCCGAGGGCCAACCTATTGCTACACTTCTGTTTTTGGCTCACACACACACAAACACACACAGACACAGACACAGACACACACACACACACACACACACACACACACACACACACACACACACACACACACACACACACACACACACACACACACACACACACGCTGACACAGCTCTTGTGCCTTCACTCTGTCTCTGTCCCATAGTTCTGGATCCTGCTCCCTCCAGTACAATCCTCTGACAGAGGAGGGACATGGGCAGGCTGTGGGAAGGCGATGAGAAGCAACACATGGGGGAAGGGAATGGAAATGGACATGGAAGTGTGTGTGTGTGTGTGGTGTGTGTGTGTGTGTGTGTGTGTGTGTGTGTGTGTGTGTGTGTGTGTGTGTGTGTGTGTGTGTGTGTGTGTGTGTGTGTGTGTGTGTGTGTGTGTGTGTGCCAGTTTGCCAGTTTCTTGGAGAAGATTTGCCACAAATGCAAAGCAAGGGGCAGATGGCCTGTAAATGATTCAGATTGGAGACTCCATGTGTGAGCCCAGAGCCTTGCTCGCACACGCACACGCACACACACACACACACACACACACACACACACACACACACACACACACACACACACACACACACATTCAGATGCATGCACAAACAGATCACAATCAAGTGTACTTATCCCACTGACACACAATCAATCAATCCAAACATGCATCAAAATTCATGTGCACACACACACACATACACATACACATACTCACAAGCATACACACACAAACATACACACACACACACACACACAAGCCTGCAGTCTCACGCATACACGCACGCAGCATCCCTAACAAGCATACAAATCATAGCCTCATCTAAACGTGTGCCTCCCTCTCTGGAAACTTTTTTTGGGAGGGGTGGTAGAGGGTTACCATTTTTCCTGAGTAGCACTCCACTTCAGATTTTGATGAAATCATCACCGTGCCAATAAATAAAAAAAAGAAATGACTAAAATCCATTAAGTGTCTGCTTTCGCAACGCACCAGGGAGACACACAGCGCACCACCCCGGGCGATAAAACCTGTCAGGGCATCGATAGCGCTGCATAATGTCTGACTCCCTTCCCTCTGCTGCTGCTGCTGCTGCTGCTGCTACTATGTTCTGTTGTATAATCAAGGGAGAACTTCACAGGTTTCTGGCTTGCGGGTGCTGAGCTGTGAGTTGTGAGTTGTTGTGAGCGCTGGGACTTGTGGAGGAGGATGGGTGAATTAGAGTGCTTTATACGGTGGAGGATTCATCCCAGGGAGACATGGCCAACACACACACACACGCACACACACACACACACACACACACACACACACACACACACACACACACACACACACACACACACACACACACACACACACACACACTCAACACACACACACACACACACGTGGTGAATTCGAACGGTTTATTCGGTGTTTCAAATACACATACAGTAAACACAGAAATGCATGCGCGCGCACAGACACACACACACACACACACACACACACACACACACACACACACACACACACACACACACACACACACACACACACACACAAGGATGTGGTGAATTGGAGCGGTTTATTCGGTGGGCCTGCAGCCAGGGACCAAAATGCCATAACACACACACACACACACACACCCCTTCAGCCAGGAACCAAAGGACCGTAACAGGCCCTTAAAGGTGAGCGCTGAACTGCACT
>NC_085870.1:16326199-16346199 GCF_034702125.1 Engraulis encrasicolus
CACATAAACTCAGCACACAGACACACACGGGCGGTCTGTCTCATTTGGGATACACTTCAAATGAGACAGACTTTCTCAAGCGTCGAACTTGTTTTCCCTCCAAAACAGTTGGTGATTTCACCACCTTACCAGAGCAAAACTAGTAATGGAAACGGCGTCTAACTACACACTGAAATCGATGGTACTGCGGGGAGCAGCACAACATGATAACCCGCAGTCTTTCCTTCAGTTAGGCGCGTGTGCAACAGCTCAAATGCGTAGCAATGAGCAAGTTTGTCCAGTTTCTGTACTGCCCCCTCCCTCTGTGTTCCCTCTCGCCGTTGGATTTTACTGCTCTGACCCCCTTTTTAGCAGGGCGCATTTTTCTCACCCCCTCTTTGACTTCAGTCGAATGCTTTATCCACGCGTCCTTGTGGTATCAGTCGCGCCACACCACGGAGTGTCCATGCCAGAACCACGCGCTCCCCGTGAGAAGTGCCTTATCTGTCTACACGGCTCAGTAATAGACTGCAGTTCAGTGGATACAGCAGGTTATTTGACAGTGCAGTGGCTCGTAAAAAGTGCACCCTGCTACGTTCTCTCTCCCTCTCACTTGCGTATTGATCATGAAACAAAATGTTTCTTAACATTGAAATGAGTTTAAAGACTATTGCCAATTCCACACGCATCTTTGACTAGCGAAGGTGGAAGGATGGGGGAAAAAGCCCCAATAGAACAAATGTGTCGCAGAACTGGCAGAAAATGTCGAGTGGTCATGGACAAGTTAAACTAAATAGCCCATAAACCACCCTCTTACATTTGCGTCATGAAGGAGGTATCTTTTGCATTTTTATTTTATTTTACCAATGGTCTTAAATCACAAATGTAAATGGAACATGACGCCTTGCCTATAACACGCCGTTTTGATTTTGCTGGAATGTCACCAACGGTTTGCCAAGTCCTAAATGCCATGCGCAATCCATGCAAATGACGTGACAGCAATGCATGGGAAGTGGTAGGCCTATACAACTTGTGCTTTGCTAAGACACGGCCGGGAGCATCACATACAACAAAATGGTGTAGGCCTAGTGTAGAAAGTGCTGCAATAAATAATCCTTTAAACATATATATTTGCAAAATATTGTATTGATACAGTTGCAGCTGGTAAATAAATGAGCATCACATGAATAGAATAAACGTAGGCCTAATCCAAAAGCGGGCAATTAGAAAATGCTCGTATTTGCCCATGTTTTATCGCAAGAGAGTAGACACAGACAACAATTCAACTATGAAGTTAATATTCAAAGACTGAATGGCGAGGGACACATTAGTCATAATGATTTGTATCTGACTAAAGAACTCTCTACTTTACAAATGCGCGCTGCTCATTTGGACTTGACCTCAAACCGAACTGTTATTGCCTTTAGGCTATTTTATTTGGCATACCGTTTAAGTAAAGTGGAGTGCAGAATTCATTTTGTAGACGCTTGTGATGTTTTCATTTAAAGGCACTTAAACCTAAATCGAAATGGCAGAGGCAGATAGACTTGGCAGTGCATGAGAATGTCTGCCTTCAGTTTGCCCATTTGAATACTCCCGAGCTTTACGTACAACACGCTTTGCAGTAATCCCCACAACGATGGGCTTTCAGACCCTTCAGAAAAAAGCCTGTTGCAAGAATAGCACGATGGAACAAAGAGTTGTTCATGTTCATGCGCAGTCGTCCCCGCCTCCCACCAATCCAGTACATGCTCTGCTTCCGTGCGTAAAGTTCATGGAAGACTCTTGATTGAATTGCAACGCATCATTATTCTCCTAACGTCATTTCTGAACGCAGATATCTATCTGTCCCCTATCTGCTGGAATTGTGTAGTCAAGTGTGATAAGAAAAACGGCAATGATTACTGTTCATGGGTGCCAAATAAAGCAATCCCGTTTTGATGCCACCTCCGCAAGGATTTATTGGACTGTTATCTCCACAAAACAGATCCACTCCGCGTAACTTCACGGTCTCCTGTCACAACCTACTAGAAAACAACAGCTTCAGAACGTGGATCATCATTTTAGCTGAGGCTGCCCTATCGAACACGACAGATGACAACCAAACCATATCAGTCGACATGGAACATGAGCCAAAATTTATATTTTTTTGAATCATGCGTTTCACACTTCTTTTGTTGTCTATGCTTAAAGGCAAACGGTCCATCGTTTTTTCATTTATTGGGAAAGAAGCCTAGTCTATTGATTTTTTTGGAGGAATTCTTCCCTTTCTAATCATTAGGGAACCCGTTGAGGCACAACAGCAATTTCATGTTCGATTTCGTTAATATCTCCACATAACTTTACCGAGACAAAAGGGTCGATGGGGGCATGCCCTCTGTTAATCCTTTGAGAGAGCATGTAATGCTCAGTTAACTGTTGACCATGCCTCCAATAGTCGGTCCCAGAGAAGAGCACAACGAATTAGTGCATCAGTCCGTGTACCTACCAACAGTTGACTTCAGGTCAGCAGGCACAACCTGCTTCAGTTCTGTGACTGCCCATGGACACTTTGGACCATAAAATAATAATGTCAAAGCATCTTCCTCTTTCTCTTCCTCCTCCTTCCCACTTGACTGCCCACCTTAGTGCACTGAGAGGGAGGTCAGTTTAAAGCATTCATTAAGCCGTCATAGGACAGACAGCCCTTTAAATCAAGGGCTCTCTCCACAGGGGGCATTGAAGCCGACAGAGGGGGATAAAAGGGTCAGTTGTCCTGGGCCCTGCAACAGAGGGGACCCAGCATTGGGTCCTCATTACATTGTATGTATTGGGTCGGGGGCCCTTTCACATGACTTTGTCCCGGGCGCAACCAAAGCTGTCAGCGGCCCTGCAGGGTAAAGTGTGACTGAGTTACCTGGGCACCATGAATATCGCGGGCCCACACAGTGTCTGATTTATGTAAATATATGTTTTGGTTTTTTTTTTTGGGGGGGGGGGTCCATTGGAGCTGATTGTTCATAGGGCCCCCAATTTGCTGCTACGCCCCAGACTCTCCAGCCTGCCCTTTGGAGACAAGAGGATACGATGTTGACAACCAGTCAAGCAAAGTGTTTCATGTCTCTGTCTATCCCCCACCACCCACCTCTATCTCTCTTTCTCTCTCGTTCTCTGCTCACCCTCTCTTTTACGCAATATTCATTCTCACATTGACAATTAGTCTCCTCCTCTCTCATTTCTGTCCCTGGCACACACACACACAAACACGCACGCACACACGCACGCACGCGCACACGCACGCGCACACGCACACGCACACAGACACCAGCAGCCTACCAGTCTGACTGACACCTTTGCCTGACGCCAGAAGTTTTTCCTGGCATAAGTGACAGGGAGAAAGGAGAAGAAGAAAAAAAAGAGAGAGAGGGAGAACGTGAGAGAAAGAAAGAGAGAGAGAGAGAGAAAGAAGGGGGATAGAGAGAGTGTGAGAGAGAGAGAGAGAGAGAGAGAGAGAGAGAGAGAGAGAGAGAGAGAGAAGAAAAGATAGTTTTAAAAGCAGGAGAGGAGAGGGCAGGGAGCCATGGCAGCTGCGTGCATTTGATTTATGGGTTCCATTTGGTGGATAATTGTGTACATGATGCTGGGGTTTGGGATAGCTCTGACACGTCTCTTTTCCACAGCTCCCCCAGTGCCACACTCATATTAACCCCTCTGCACAATAGGCACCCGATGCACCCAAACGGTTCTCTATGTGACAATGCTGCCTAGCTATTAGCCTATGTTCAGTAAAAAAAAGTCGCACTCTAGGGTGTAATTCTTGCAGTTTTAATCTACTGGGTTAGTATGACAGACAGACGTTTCGGCCTTAGCCTTCTTCAGCGTCTTTTATTTTGCTCGCACCCGAAGACCTTGTAAGAAACAGTTGGGAGTTGAGAGCACTTTCTAAAAAAATAGCTATTTTTTTAACCTTGAAATATTTTTTAAGGGGCTTTCTGTGCCTTTATTTGAGATAGGACAGAAGAGAGAGACGAGGTGGGGAGAGAGAAACGGGGAAGGATAAGGAAACGACCTTCAGTTGGAATCGAACCCGGATCCCTGGTGTAACGGTATGACACCTTAGCCCCACTGAGACACCGTGTCCATGGCCGGATTGAGATGCCCCAGGGGCCCTTGGTTACAGGTTGCTGTAGGCCCCCACGAAAGGTGAATTTGAGAGGTACAAAAGATACATAAACAGCCTCATATCAATATGGAGTCAGGAATGAAGGACAACATGTCTGCCAACTGGGGAGAGGAGTTTACATTTTTCAATTTCAAACTTTGTTTGTGACTTGACCGACTAGTTTTTCAATATCACATATTGTCAAATTTCTGGAATTATTACCTCCGCCAGGAGGTTATGTGATCGGCCGAGTTTGTGTGTGTGTTCGTCACGCTGCTATTACATGGCCTGCCACAGGGCGCACAAGGACCACTGAGGAGGAGCCCTGAGCAGCACCACTTACTAACTACATTGTACCTTCACGCAGCCACACCGGGACAGAGCATTGAAGTGAAATTCTTACCGCAGTCAAAATCGCTATCAAAAAGCAGCCTTAGCTACAGCCTCGCAGATCGTTTAAGTTCACAATGCTGTCACAAAACATTAATATAAAATGAAGTTCAAAATAAAGGCGCGGGCGAATTGCGTTAGTCCGCGGTGATTTGCTGCTTCCCCAATCCCCGCGCACTGAAACCATCAGCACTACAAAACATTCCATAGACTAGTTCCTAGACTTCATAACGAATTAACGCTGGAGATGCGGCGAACAGTGATTTTCAATACGAAATAGAGAGCAGGCCCGGGTGGCGATCATCTGCCCACAGCGCCAAGACCAACTCGCAATAACCCTCATGAACGGATTCCCATAGGCTACATGACTCGCTATTCACAGGTAGGAGGAACTTCTCCAACAAGTGTAGTGTCGGGGTAGGCAATGAGTGCGTTTTAATATGCGATCTTGCCTCCTCCACTTGGCTTGTCTCCTCGTCCCACCTCCTGGCCCCTCCTCCGTGGAGAAAACGATAAAGTTTCCCAGCTGTCAGCCTAGCCACAACAACTTTTGAGGGACTGTTTTTCATTCACCATCCCAATTGCAAATGAGAAAAAGACTCTACAATTGAGCTTTTGCACGATATTGAAATATAATGCTGTTGTCAGTGATGTCATCGTGACGAGAAGCAAGTGGAGGAGGCAAGTGGAGGAGGCAAGGTCGCATATTGCAACGCAGTCAATGATTCCACTAGCTAAGCAATTGCGTTTCTAGCACAACGTTGGTGTCCGATATTGAAACAGCTAGAAATTATACAAGTGGATTTATCTCTCAAACGTTTGTTTAGCCTTACGAAATAGCCCAAAACAATAACTGACACTCCACAACCATCCATGCGCTGCCATTGGATAATGATAATGATAATCATTCTGATTCAATAATTAAGTGAACCGCTCAAAGTAGTTTACAGTAGGCTATGTTGTATTGTTATTACAAAATATATATATATAGGACTACATATATTGTGCTTTTTATTTTTTATTTTGTTTTAGATGGTAGCCTAATGAAAGGCATGCTGCCAATCATCAACAATGTGACTAATATGTAGCAATGAGCTTCAAGGCTTAAGCGCATTTGCAAATCATAGAAGGCATATAGCATGAACAATCACTTTGCCAATAAAACAATCAAAGGTGAACACAGCTAGAGGGACATGGAGATGATAAAAGAGACATAGAACTGTAATTTGGTTACGACTTGACGGTTCAATTACCTGAACACAAATGCTATGTAGCCTATAGGTCTAAATGTATGAAACCACATCATGACTCTATACCTATGTCCAAAACGAACTGAACTTCCTTGGTGGAGGTCTGCGTTCTCTGAATGCATTTCTGGTTATTTTTTATTTTAATTTTATTTTAGCCAGTTGGGGGGGGGGCCCCCCCCTGCCACCCCCCTGGCCCTGGCAGGGTTGGCGGCCCCCCATAAGAAACTGCCAGTCCAATAAGCCCCTACAACTGGGCCCCACTATAGCCTAGAAATCTAAATAGCCGTTTAAAGGAAAATTCCAGACAGTTTTAGCATGCAATTGTACTGCTTACAGTTACCCTACCCTTGAGTTGACGGTATCTGAGAATGCAACGTTTTTGTTGTTGTTGTTGTTGTTGTTGTTCAGCCTTTTCTGAGATCCCGGCCAGGAAAGGGGAGTGCATGTGTGTGTTACCATATTGTTTGAAATGTCTTAGCGTTAGCGTACTTCAAATCCAAACACAATGCAAAATTGGCAGATACCTTGCAACACAGCAGTAACTTTTAATACAGGTATAATATTTGGAACACTTCATCATCGAAGACACAAAGTAAAGCATGGAGTGTTAATTGAACACTCAGAGGGTTGAGAACAGTCATAAACTTGGTCCTATTCTCTAGGTACTGAATTAACACTGCACATGTACAAGCTACAATCAAATAAAAAGATGTTTAAAGAGCAGTATTTCCATAGCCTTGTCCTGACCATCCCATAATACTACCATTTCATTTTGTATTCATGGTCTGGAGCTTGTGTGATCTGACGCGATTTGATTGCAGGAAAATAGCGCGTGAAAGGTAAGTTTACACTCAGTTATGGTTTGAAATGATTGGACAGCTCCCACCCAATCGCCGACAGTTACTCAATAACAACATAGCGCAGACCAGAGCCATTGGCGCAGACGTTTACGTCATCGTCAATAAGCTTATTCGCTTATTGGCCGTTTTCTGAGGAACGTTGGGCATCAAGATTCTACCGCTGCAATCGCTCCACAGAAAACAAGAGCCAGACTAGTAGTGGAGCAAATCCTTTGGCGGAAGTACGTAGGATGGCTCGCGAGGCTAGCATTTCCAATGAGGACTCTCCTCCTCTTGGCTAGCACTCAGAAGTGACTAATTTGTGACGTGCTATATGTACGAAATACCAGTTGACATTTTGATTAGAGTAGAGTAGGCATACAATATTGATCCCAAAGGAAATCAAGGAGTTCAGCAATCAAACCCATAATACACATAACACAAATCAAACATATCACTCATTAATATACAGCACTCATGCATAAATACTTGGTTGTTTATGATTATGCACAGTGCAGAGCAATAATGAGTACACCCCATTTGAAAAGTAGCCTTTTGAACAATATTGCAATAAGCACACAAGTTAGTCCTGTGGTCCAGTGGTCTAATGGCACCAGGATAAACATATTTGATATCTTGAAACATATCTGGTCAAGCATGTGTCCCTCGTGGTCCGGCCCAATCAAGTGCAGTTAGAGTATTAGCTACAAAGGAACACAAAGAGTGTACACATGCTTACAAACAAGCCATCGGTGGGTGGGTGGATCGAGTGACCTGACCAAGGTTGGGTTTTGTGGCCTCTGCATGAAATGCCATCAACATTGGGAAAAGTGAATTTCACCAAAGGAAACCTGCATGTACCATGACTAAATCAGATCATCTCCATGGAATTGTTTACATAGGGGTGAACTCATTTTTTTTTTCACAAAAATAGAAAAATATGTAATTTATGTCTTTTATTATCCTTACTTTCCTGTTGTGAGTGCGACATCATGTTGATTTAAACTGTCTCAATGTACATCTTGGAAATAACATGTGTGCTTATTGAAATATTGTTCAAAATGCTATTTTCAAAAGGCGTGTACTCATTATGGCCCAGTACACTGCACTGTAACATACATGTGTGTGTGTGTGTGTGGGGGGGGGCATGTTAAGTGTTTTTATGTGTGTCTAATGTGTTGATATGTGTTCTTTGTGTAAACGCTTAGACTCCATACCAAATTTCTCTCTAGAAGAGACAATAAAGACTCATCCTATCCTATCCTATTAACTGAGCTGTACAAACATTCACTCACACTTCTCTTTTTTTCTGATCCCTACATCTATTTTTCTTACTCCTCTTTACCTACAGTACAGTATATTCCCTTCATTCCTCTTCCTCTGTTTCTCTTCTCATCCTCTCTCTTGAGTCGCACTCTTTCTCTCCACCCACAACTCAAGCAAACAGGCACACACTGTTGAGCAAGAGATGTGGGCTTTTTGTACCGGCTACCTCAACAACGCAGAAGTGAGAGCATAGGGTGAGTATAATATATATAAATCTCGCTCTCTGTATGTGTGTGTGTGTGTGTGCGTGGGTGTGTGTGTTTTTTCCTTTGTCGCTCGCCGACGTGACCCTGGACGATCCATTTTACAATGCACCCCCCCCTCTAGTGCCTCTGTTCCCTGTCAACACCCACCCTGCTACCTGACCTCCCCCCTCCCCCTTGTTCATCAAAGCTGAACAGTATGTTCATTTTGGGAGGCCAAATGTGCCTACACATATATCATGTACGTATACCCTTCTACGCAGTACACTTTTCTGCATTATCTCTCTCTCTCTCTCTCTCTCTCTCTCTCTCTCTCTCTCTCTCATTCTCCTCATCTCTTCTCACTCTCACGTCTCAATCTCTCTCTCTCTCTCTCTATCCCTCCCAGTCATACGCTCTCTCTCTCTGTCTCTCAGTCTCTCTCTCTCTCTCTCTCTCTCTCTCCCTTTCTCTCTGTCTCTCTCTCTCTCTCCCTCCCTCTCTCGCTCTCTCTTTCTCTCTCTCGCATACATGCTCTCTCTGTCTCCCTCTTTCTCTCTCACACTCTCACACACACACACACACACACACACACACACACGCACACACACACACACACACACACACACACACACACACACACACACACACACTGGGACACCCCGTGCTGTTGATGAGGATGAGTGTGTTGGGCAGAGCACAGCTGGTGCAGATGGCCTGGTGCAAGATGCTCACAGTGTTACAGGCTTCCGCTCCAGCATGCCTTCTGATGTTTCCACACATGTAATCACCCCCAAACTTTTTATGGTGTGCCGAAAACACACACACAAACAACACACACACACACACACACACACACACACACGCACACGCTACCACACACACACACACACACACACACACACACACACACACACACGCACACACACACACTCATAAAAAAGCTCTGTCACGAACTCACACGTACACACGCACGCACACGCACACACACACGCACGTTCACGGCCCGCACACACACACACACACACACACACACACACCACACTCGACCCACACACACAAAACACACATAAACACACACACACACAGCCACACACACACACACACACACACACACACACACACACACACACAGACGCATGCACGCTTGCACACACACACACACACACTGAACAGGCGCCAAGTGATACAGCTGCAGGCCTTCTTTCTGCTTAACAGTCCTACAGGACCCATCTAACCTCTCTCTCTCTCTCTCTCTTTCTCTCTCTTCCTCTGCTTCCTTCCCTTGCTCTCTCTCTCCCACCCTACCTCCCCACCTCTCACATCCTCTCTAAATATGCTCTGTCTCTGCCCCCTCTCTTTTATCCTTTTCACTGCTCCGTCTCTTCTCTTTCCATCTTTCTCTCTCTTTATCCTTCCCTTCTTTTCATTTTCAATTTTTCAATTTCTCTGGATGTTTTTTTCTCCTCCCTGCAACTTTGTCTTCATTTCTTTGCCATGGCGTTGCTTGTCCGCTCTCTCTCTCTCTCTCTCTCTCTCTCTCTCTCTCTCTCAGTGTCCGCCTTTATTCCTCCCTATTCCCCTCCCTCTTCTAATTTCAAATTCAAATGTGAGAGTAAGGCTCGGGGATAGGAGTAGAACAAGGCCAT
This sequence comes from Engraulis encrasicolus, assembly GCF_034702125.1. Lineage (NCBI taxonomy): Eukaryota > Metazoa > Chordata > Actinopteri > Clupeiformes > Engraulidae > Engraulis > Engraulis encrasicolus. The sequence continues at coordinate 16,335,956 of NC_085870.1, forward strand.
TAATGGGCCTGTAATGACTGTGTGTGTGTGTGTGTGTGTGTGTGTGTGTGTGTGTGTGTGTGTGTGTGTGTGTGTGTGTGTGTGTGTGTGTGTGTGTGTGTTGTGTGTGTATGTTTGCGTGTGTGTGTGTGTGTGCGTGTGCGTGTGTATGAGTGTGTGTTTGTGTGTGTGTGTGTGTACGTGCGCCTGCGTGCCTGTGTGCGTGTATGTGTGCCTGCGTGTGTGTGTGTGTGTGTGTGTGTTGGAGTGCCTCAACCTCAGTGATGCAGTGACTCCCCTGTTTTGGCTTTAGGCCAAGCTAGCCATGGGCACAGTAGCCAGGGAGCACCCATCTCATCAAGGTGCCACTGAGCCGTTGGAAAAGGTTGTAGGTTATGTAGAGAAGGAGGGTGATTAAATAGCTGGTATGATTGTTCAAAATGTGCACCAACACATAATCTCCATTGTCCATTACCCTATTGCTCTATTCATTTCTGTAAACCTGGTAAAATAAAGAGGTACGAATCGTCACAAATATGCCGTTCATATGGCAACAAAAGTTACAAATTTAACTGAGTCAGTGAAGGACAGAGTATTCAGAGACATGAAATAGTCCAGTCAACCTTGCCTTTGACACGGGAAAAATTGCAATAGCTATCATTCCAAGTTTTTTGTAATCCCTAGGTATATCTAAATGACATATTTAAAAACCTACTGATTTAGTCCAGGTAGACAAATGCTGAGGCACTCAAGAAATGAATAAAAAAAAAGTGGCTACAATAATGCCTACACGTTTCGGCCCTTATGGCCTTCTTCTTCTTCTTCAAAAAAGTAAAAATTGCAACCTTGAGTGCCTCAGCATTTGTCTACCTGGACCAAGTTTGAGAGTCCCTTCACTGATGAGCACCAAGAGAAAAAGGCAAAGACCCAGAAGCACTCCAATAACCTGTTTGTGTTTTTTACCTAGTGATTTATAGTAGAACATACTTTTTAAAAAACATTTTACTCTACTCACCTAGTATCTCCTATAATGCCACCCTATGGAAAAAAATGAAAGGGAAACTTTGATCTGGTAAAAAAAGTATGTCATGTTATGTAAAATATAAATTGGTAGATTTTTAATATGTGCTGCAAGGGGGTTTAAGGATCTCTTAAATGTAGAAACCGCTACTGTTGCAATTCGTCCCATGGTTTGGCGTTTTTTTTAGCTAGATTGACTGGACTAAAAGGCCTCACGGAGCTGCTGCCTCCATGGCAGATTTACTGTAGGTGATGGAGACGACAAGGGTAGAGTGTTGTATGGCTGGCAGGAACAATATATTTATGATGAATGTCTGGTAGGCGTAGTGGGGTGTCAGGTAAGGGGACCACCAGGCCTCTCTCACTCCTCTCCTCCTTTTCTCCCTCCTTCCCTTCCTCCCTCTTTTATTCTGTGCCAGGGCCGAAGACGAATGGGTCCTGCGGCAGGGCTTGACATTAACTTTTTTACCCACTGGCCACTGTGGCTAGAGGTTTTCCAGAGTCACTAGCCATTCAGGTATTCCACTAGCCACAAATTTTATATATATTTTTTTCTTTATCTTGATGGTGTATGTCTAGCCTCGGAAGATGAGGTGCTAAAGCTGTGTATAGCTTTCTACATGGAAGTATATCAAGCAAATAGAGTTATTGACCTTTTTCTTGAACTTAAATACAAATAATGGATACACAAGGGGCAAGCAACAAAATATAGGCTACTGTGATACGTACAGTATGTCATACCAAGGAATAAGCTGCAGGCCAAATTGTAAGTATATACTGTAAGTATTACTAGCCACAGTCAAGTTTTACCAGGATTAGGCCGGTTGGCAGGTGCCAGTGTCAAGCTCTGCCCTGCGGGACAAAAGATTCCTCTCTTGTGCACGGTTGGGCAAGCTAGGTGTCACCATTTAGGTATGTACTGTATGTATGTCTGAGTGCAAGTGAGAGAGAGAGAGAGAGAGAGAGAGAGAGGGAGAGGAGGAGAGAGAGAGAGAGAGAGAGAGAGAGAGAGAGAGAGAGAGAGAGAGAGAGAGAGAGAGGAGGGTGTATGTTCTTGCGTATGTTTGTCAGTGTGTGTGTGTGTGTGTACGTGCGTTTGTGCGTGCATGTGCTTGTGTGTGCACAAGCGAGAGACAAACAAAGACAGAGAGAGAGGGAAATACAGAGTATGTGGGAATGAGAGCTAGAAATCAAGAGAAACGATATGTGTGTTTCCTTTGAAGGTTAACAACTGTCTGGGAGAGGCAAAATAATAATGAAAAAGCAAAAGTGAGAAGGTGGTTATGGTGTGGGCTTGTATGTGTGTGCATTTGTGTATGTGTGTGTGCGTGTGCGTGTGTGCATATGTGTGTGTGTGTGTGTGTGCGTGTGTGTGTGCGTGTCTGTGTGTGTGCGTGTCTGTGTGTATGTGTTTGCAAGCATGTGTGTGTGTGTGTGTGTGTGTGTGTGTGTGTGTGTGTGTGTGTGTGTGTGTGTGTGTGTGTGTGTGTGAGTGTATGTGCATGTGTATGTGGGTGTGGGTGTGTGTACGTGCATGTGTGTGTATATGTCTGTGCAAGCATGTGTGTGTGTGTTTGTGCTTGATGCCGGGGTGAGACTATGTGCCTGGGAGACATGTGTAATCTCAGGCTGCCAAAGTAAACATGACATGTTTTATAAAGTCCCGACCTCCAGTATCTGGGGGGCGCAAACACACTCTCACACCCACACCAATAGCACAAACACACTCTCACACCCACACCAATAGCACAAACACACTCTCACACTCACACCAATAGCACACAGAGACAAATAAGACACAACCTATCAGTCAACACCTGCCCTTTCCCAACCTCAAACACACACACACACACACACACACACACACACGCACGCACGCACGCACGCACGCACGCACGCACGCACGCACGCACGCACGCACGCACGCACGCAACACAACACAACACAACACAACACAATACAACACAACACAACACAATACAACACAACACAACACAACGAGAGAGAGAGAGAGAGAGAGAGAGAGAGAGAGAGAGAGAGAGAGAGAGAGGAGGAGAGAGTGAGTGAGATGAAGAGGAGGAGAGTAGAGATGATGAGAGAGAGAGAGAGAGAAATAAGACACAACTCATCAGTCAGCGCCTGCCCTTTCTTCAACCTCAACATCGCCCACTTTATAAGGTGTAGAAAAAGACACATAGAAGCTCACACAGCCACACACACAAGCACACACAAATACGCACACACAAACACATACACGTACACACATTCTAACACACACATTCTAACACACACACACACACACACACACACACACACACACACACACACACACACACACACACACACACACACACACACACACACACACACACACACGAATACACACAATCTCTGCTATGTCCTATAGACAGGCATGGTCACATCACACCACATCAGAAACAAGGCCCCGGCCCCGGCCCCAGCCCCAGCCCCAGCCCCAGCCCCAGCCCAGCCCAGCCCACCTCAGCCCAGCCCAGCCCACCTCAGCCCAGCCCAGCTCAGCCCACCTCAGCCCAGCTCAGCCCAGCTCAGCCCAGCCCAGCCCAGCCCAGCCCAGCTCAGCCCACCCCAGCCCAGCCCACCCCAGCCCACCCCAGCCCAGCCCAGCCCAGCCCCCACTCAGCCTAGCCTAGCCTAGCCCAGCCCAGCCCAGCTCAGCCCACCTCAGCCCAGCCCAGCCCTCTTTTCCTGCCTCACTCTCAGGCTCTCTCCCTCTGCCTCTTCCCCCTTCAGCCCCCCCACCACTGTTGCTGGATGCCACTGAGCATCGGAGGATCCCCTGCATGGGTGTAGATGACGGATAGGCAGCAAAAAACATTTTTTTCACAAAACATTGTTTGTGAGGGAAAAAAGTATATGTCTTCGTAGTGCAGCAATTAATCTTTCAAAAAATCCAAGTGGTCACAGTGTTGGTCTATTCATTGATTATTTATTTACGTTGATAAAGCAATTTGCTGAAAATATGTCCTTTGGTGTGACGTTAAGAAATAAATATATTAAGTAATGTAGAAATGGCTTGATGGAGTTTTATGAACATTGTTACACTCTTCCTATTTATTGCAATTTTTTAAAGTCTTAATTTAATGAGAAATTACCATTTAAGTATTTTTTTTCCCATTAGATGTGAGATTATTAGAAACCTTCCAGGAAAAACAGGGATATCTTTCTTTTAAATGTTCAAAAATTGTCCGAATTTTATACTAACTTTTCAGGGACGATAATTTGTTCTTCCCTAATGCAATATTCAGTGTTTATCAAACATATTGTTTAGCTCAAACAAATATTTGAGCGTTTTTGTTAAACATGTCCACACCGTAGGACATTCATGTCACGCTAAAGGACAGAAATGCAAAAACTGAGCCAGAAAACAAATATGATCAACATGATTATTTTGTCTTTTGATCATAATAATATAATGTTGTTGTCAATATGGACCTACACTTTACACTTATAAGTCTTTGAAATCGTCGATTATCAGCCTATCGTAACTCTTAATGACAGGCCATGCGGGTCATTGAATGTAACCTGCAGAGCTCATAAGACTCGTACTTGAAGTGTGACCTTGGCATGACCATCACACTTTTGTAGGTATGCTGTGACTGTCACACCATTGAACCTGTAGTGTGTAGTGGCCAGTGCCTGTTTGGTATCTCAAGCTGGACAGCACATTTATGCTGTATATTGAGCTCTCCACAGCATACTTTATTCATCTATACTCCTCTATATACTCTCTCACTGATCTTTCCTTCACTGTTACCGTTATATTTTATGGTCTCAAAGCACCATTAATGACATTTTATATCATTTGACAGTATCTAAAATCAACAGCAAATATTCATCAACAATGCATCAAAGTATAAATTCCAAAGGTCAATAAAGGAATAAGTAATTTGAATACACAATATTTATCTAGTCAAACAACAAAACAAAAAAATATGTACTACCAGTTGTTTTAAAAGCTATTTCTAAAATATCTAGTCCATTGGTGTGACCTGTTTGTCCTTTGGTGTGATACTCCAAAGTGTCACACCATAGGACTTTTACCATCACACCATAGCTTTTTGAGCCATGTCGTTGCCAACTGAAATACAATTTCACCTTTAGTAAGATGCATTTGCTTACATCTCCGTGACAAAAAAAAATTAAAAAAATACAAGATTGTCAAAAATGTATTTTATGGCTGTCACACCAAAGGACTACACAATTAACACATTTTGTGGTGGCAAAACATTATTGCTTGATTGAAGAACTCTGAGAGAAACCCTAAAATCCACCCTTGCCATTGGCTTCTTAAGGGTCTAAAGTCACAATGTGTGTACAGCTGGAGCTTCAACAATAGATAATTATCCACAGAATTAACCAAAAATATGATGTCACACCACAGGACATTGTTTTCTGCGACAAAGTTTCATAAGTCCATAAGGTCTCAGAAAAACAGGAAAAAAATTAAGCATTGCCACTTGCTAAAATTGACACCTTGAAATACATGCCAGGGTTGTTCAGGCAAATGACTGAGCTTTGATTATTTATTTTCAAAAAGTTAAAATATAGAGAACCAGCCTTGTGACAGACTTTTCACACCATGGGACAAATGTGACATTTGACTCAAAATTAAGTATAACTTACTTATTTAAGCTCTGTATTTATTACACATTACTTTTTCACAACAACGACATTAGTTTAATCATTTAAAGCATTGACAATTTTGAAAGCATGAATTTACTTAATTTTAAGAGCCTGCGACAGCAAAATTTACACGTCACGTCATCTACCCATGGATTGGTAGAACAGAACACCCCAGTGGCTTCAGAAGCTGTTGCTACGCCAACTTGCTCTTCCCCATGAGCGCTAGGCTGGCACCATCATGAACACCTTCATGAATTTCAATTAAAGACGTTTGCCACCATGACTAACACGACCAAGAACAGCCAATAGCCTCGGCTCCTGCTGTCAGTGTCACACCACACGTGTAGCCATGTTGCATTTTAATGTGCTTCAAAGTGATGGGTATTACAGGTAGAGTGTGTGCATTGCATTACACTACCCAGAAACGCTGCATAATTAATAAATAAGTCAAGCAGGCAGAGATTGGCTTCTCTTTTATTCTCCTTAAGCCCGGCACTCATCTAGCGTCTCTAAATTAAACACATTTATTCTAATTAACGCGAACTGTTCACGTAATTACAGTCGAGTATCTCTGTTTATATGTCAGGGATTACAAATGTAAGCTAACCTTTGCCGTATAGAATCATTAGCCATGTACGCATGACTATGGAATGCCTCTGTTGAATACACGCGTTAGAGTGATTGTAATTAACAACAGGACTCCTCATCCCAACTGCGGGAGATCAGTCAACGTGGGAGCACAGACGCCACACACAACCACACAAACACGCACACACTGAAACACATACATACAAACATTCTCTCTCTCTCTCTTTCTCTCTCTCTCTCTCTCTCTCTCTCTCTCTCTCTCTCTCCCCTTCACACAACCACACACACAAACACACAGACACACAGACACACAGACACACAGACACACACACACACACACACACACACACACACACACACACACACACACACACACACACACACACACACACACACACACACACACACACCACACACATCTCTCTCTCTCTCTCTCTCTCTCTCTCTCTCTCTCTCTCTCTCTCTCTCTCTCTCTCTCTCTCTCTCTCTCTTTCTCCTCATCCCAACTACAGTAGATCAGTCAACGTGGGAGCACAGATGCGCAGATGTTCACCTCCTCACACGATTTGATTAACAGATCACCTACTGCACGGGGAGCCAGCCACACAGCAGCACTGAAAACGGTCCCATTAAGGATAAATTAACTGTTTAATAAATGAAAAGAAAAATGAAATAAACCGCTTAAGCATCAAAGACATGTTTAATGACTGCTTTCAAGCTTTCTTGACCCTGCGCTGCGCTGTCAGGGAAAACGAGTGAAAAATCGCAAGCAGGGCCACTGACAGCTTTCACTGTGCCCAGGACAAACTCATCTGAAAGGGCCCCGCACCGGACACATGATGTAAATGTAATTAGGACCCAATTATGCCCCCCCCTCTTTCTGGGTCCGGGACAGCTGACCCCTTTGTCCCCGCTGATTGCAAGTGTAAGAGCACAGGCATGAGCACAGGCTTCCTTGTTCTTAATGCACTGCTCTGGGCTATACATCGCTGTCCCCGATTAGATTTGCAGAGTGGGGAAGAGCGTCAGTCTTGACAGTTTAAAGCTAGGCTTGTCATTAGCCGGAGCTGACGGAGCCCTGCTGCTTGGCGTCTCGTTACCAATTAAGTGTGACGAACGAATCAAGAGTTGATAAAGAACCCGGAGCGTTAGCTGAGCTTAATCACTGGTACGCATACCCACCCTGGTCCTGACGGAGAGCTGTGTTACACGAAAACCTATTACAGTAGAAATAGGCCTCTGCTCTGTTCCTTTTAATTACATGCTGAAATGCTCTCTCTTCTGCTCTCTCTCTCTCCCACTCTCTGTTTCTGTTTCTCTCTATCTCTCTCTCTCTCTATCTCTCTCTCTCTTGTCCTCTCCCTCTGTCTCTCTCTTGTCCTCTCCCTCTGTCTCTCTCTTGCTCTCTCTCTCTCTCTTGTTCTCTCTCTCTCTCTCGTTCTCTCTCTCTCTCTCTCTCTCTCTCTCTCTCTCTCTTGTTCTCTCTCTCTCTCTCTCTCTCTCTCTCTCTCTCTCTCTCTCTCTCTCTCTCTTGTTCTCTCTCTCTGCCTCTCTCTCCCTCCATACACATATTCAATTCTATTATGCAATATCATCATCTCTTCAGTAGATATGTGATGTTTAATGCTCAGGATGATCCTCAGACCTACATAAGTCCTACATTTTGGGCAAAAGTACTCTACTGGTACACCATTAGCTGAGTCACAATCTAAGGATTTGCCAAAGTCCATCTAACACCACCACCGCCACAGTGAGTGCGGCGCTGGCATTTCTCCACTACCCAAGTCTGACGGTGGTGTTGAGGGGTATGCTTTATATGTTTATTGTAGCCAGGGCTGGCACTAAGCATTGACTGACTTGGTGGTTGTGCCACATCTTTTAAGGGTGGCATAATTAGAATCATAAATCGAAATCAAGTACGAGGCCTTACAGCGATATGTATGACACCCAGTACGTACTGTATATGTAGCGAGACTTTTGCTACATCAAACGTACGACAATATGATCACTGGTGTCAATTTCTCAATTACTAAAACGGCAAATTATTATAATATAGATGCCCTACTATGCATAAAACAGGGGCAATGGCGGTGCTCGCCTAGGGCACGAAACAGACTAGAACCGGCCCTTTACTGTAGAACAGGAGAGGATAGCAGAGAGGAGAGTTGCACCCTTGGCTTTGAACCCAGGTCTTTACCGCTATACCAAAGAGCCAAGCTCATTGGCATGACATCCACAGTGCACCTATACAATATTACTGACATTTACACCATTACGGTCGGGTTACCGCCAGGTCTTCCTGACGTTCAGGTAAAGGGAGGACAAACCACCGCACACGGCTCTTCTTTGCTGGTAGATTACTGGTCCTCCTGACGTTCAGGTAAAGGGAGGATAAATCACCGCACCTGCCCTGGTCGGTAACGAATAAGGTTCTTCTAATAAGCGTTTATAGTCACTAGTAAGCAGGTAGTAATACCCTTACAAGTGCCCAATAACATGCTTATTAACTTTGTTATATTATAATAACTTATATTATAATAACTTTGTTTCTTATAAGCTGTTTATTATGTGTTTATAGTGGTTTATTTTTTAGTCTTATTATTTGAATCGGTACACATATCCATCTTGATATGCTGACTAATACTAGATATGGAGGCGTCGCGAAAAAACTTAATTTTCAAGATGGCTGCCATGTGTACCCATTTTCATGCTTTTACTCAAATAAAGTTACTCATCAGAAGTTAACAACATTAATAAGCATGCTAACAAAGTTAATAAGCATGTCATTGGGCACTTGTAAGGGTATTACTACCTGCTTAATAGTGACTATAAACGCTTATTAGAAGAACCTTATTCTAAAGCGTTACCCACTGGTCTTCTTTGCTGGTAGATTCCTGGTCTTCCTGACAATCGTCAGCCTGTGAGATGACAGCTTCTGACAGAGGAACGTCTGCAGCAGGCTTACGCTGCACGCCTCGCTGTACATTCAGCATGTTTTATTTCTGAACCGCCTAGACATGCGTCAGTGCACATTTTGAGGAGGAAAATGATTACAAGGGTGGACAAGGGCAAAATAAGTGCATACCGGTGAGATAAAACGCAGTATTTCTGGTTGTTATTCAGCTAGGGTTAAGGTCAGGAGGACTGTGGATACTGGCTGTGTGTGTGTGTGTGTGTGTGGATACGGGCTAGACTGAATACATTTACAGGTAACATCAGCCCTCATGCAGACATTTGGGTCTTAGATGGGTGCTCTGAGGCACACAGGCAGGACTGCAATGTGTGTGTGTGTGTGTGTGTGTGTGTGTGTGTGTGTGTGTGTGTGTGTGTGTGTGTGTGTGTGTGTGTGTGTGTGTGTGTGTGTGTGTGTGTGTGTGTGTGTTCAACTTAAGCACATTATAGAACAGAACACTGCACACTGCACTGGCTCCCAGTGAGGTTTAGAATTGAGTTTGAAACTCTTCTCATGGTCTACAAGTCACTAAATGACCTAGACCCTATACATATATTGCAGATATGCTGGGGCAATATCATCCTAAAAGATGTCTTATGTCTTCAGAGTATTCTCTGCTGGCTGTGCCTATGGTAAAATCCACACAGAGTGAAATGGCATCCCGCCATTATGCTGACAAATGCTGGAAAGAATCTTCCTGTTGAAATTAGAACCACCCCAACAGTGGCCCAACAGTTTTTAAACTATATAGTATCTAGCGCAGCACAGCACAGCACAGCACAGCACAGCACAGCACAGCACAGCACAGCACAGCACAGCACAACACAACACAGCACAACACAACACAACACAACACAACACAACACAACACAACACAACACAACACAACACAACACAACATAGTACTGTAGTGTTTAGTAAAATCCAATGTATGCCATATAAAAATGTAATCCAATGTATGTTCTGCCACCTTGAATCTTGGTCATTATTGCCCTCCCGTGATCCGGATATTTATGTGGAAAATAAATGGGACAGGACC
>NC_085870.1:16356199-16373699 GCF_034702125.1 Engraulis encrasicolus
GATGTTGAAGAGGAATAAGGCCCTGTTTGTTTGGGTAGGGGGGAGGGGATGGCATCCAACAGACTCTATGTGTCACTACTATCTGATTACATACCGTGGGACTTGCACATTTGGCATCAAAAGAAAGAAACCCAGACAATGGAGCATGCAATGCAACACTGATACAGTATAATGTGCTGTTGAACACAGAAGAAAAGTCTCTGCAGTTGGATGGACCCACAGGAAATGAGAAAATGACTGAGAGAAAAATGTGTATTTGTGTGTATTTCTGTGTGTGTGTGTGTGTGTGTGTGTGTGTGTGTGTGTGTGTGTGTGTGTGTGTGTGTGTGTGTGTGTGTGTGTGTGTGTGTGTGTGTGTGTGTGTGTGTGGTTGTGTGTGTGTGTGTGTGTGTGTGTGTGTGTGTGTGTGTGTGTGTGTGTGTGTGTGTGTGTGTCGCATCACTAGGCTGTAGGCTACTGCAGCACTTCTCCACAGCACTACTCTTCTGCTCCAGGGCCGTTTCGAGGTAACTAACAGCCATTTCCGTAATGTAGCATCATAATGCACGCTGTTCCGCCAGTAGAATGCTCTGAAAGTTTTTTATTTTTATTTTTTTTAACTACAGTGCTACACCGCTATGACATTACACAGTAGTACCTTTTGTAATGCATTACGACTTGGTCCTAGCCAGTCTGATAACCGCCTATTTATAACAGGGGCCATGTTTTAACAATGTCCTACACTTCAAAAACAAACTACCTTCACAAAAATAATTCACCTTCTTTGCCATTACTGACCAGCATGGGGCTGAAACAAAATTATGGTACACCAGGGTTGGAACATCCGTCCACCTGCAAAATACGGGTAAAATTCAGCGGTGGCGTGTCAATTTGTCACTTTGATGGATGAAAACTTTCACCTCAACTCGAGCTATAAAAAGACTGAATGTCCAGGCGATTTTTTTGTCCGATGGGATTTTCCATTCTTCATCCTAAAATTGATTAAAATGCAGGAAATTGCATCTAAAAATATGTTTTCTGGTGAAGGGCCGCCAGACCCCATAACCAAAAGGCCCCCACCACATAATTATTACTAATTATTATTATTATTATTATTATTACACGAGTTGACTGGTAAAAAATTCTAAAATCTACCTGCCACAGTGACTGGTGGGGAAAAACGCAGAACATTACTGTTTCAATTCAACCCCAGTGCAGCCCAGTACAGCCTTCTAGCTAGCCCACTTTTCACTGCTCAGGAGAGAAACTGCTGATAGGCAGAATCAGGAGGTACAGTACTTTGCAATATATGTAAGTGTGCCACGGGAAGAAGGGAGACATCACTTCATCGCTAGTCCACACACCAGAGAAAAAGAGAGAGAGAGAGAGAGAGAGAGAGAGAGAGAGAGAGAGAGAGAGAGAGAGAGAGAGAGAGAGAGAGAGAGAGAGAGAGAGAGAGAGAGAGCGAGAAAGAGAGATAACAATAGGGAACAAGAGGGAGAGGGAGTAAGAGAAAAGATGTATAGGTGTATGCTTTATTTTTTGCTCTTCATTTCTTTTCTTTATTGTTATGCTCTATGGTTGAGCAACACCATTTTGGAGGGACAAGGACAGATCTGACCTCTACCAGCCATTGAGATGGACTGAGTGAGGAGAGAGACGGAGTAAGTAATGGTCCACTAAATAAATGATGGTGCCATTCTTTATGTCCAGACCTGACAGTGACTCTGACTTGCACTGCCTCATTGTGATGGCAAATTAGCCACACTAAAACTGCAGTCAATGGCTAATAAAGTGCAATAAACAAGATGTCTGTGTTTCATTTATTAGGAGCAAAAGGTGCTCAGAATGAGGATGTGACTTTGCAATAATTTCGCAAAATACACAAATCTGACCAAAACCGCCAATCGTTGTCTGCCGTTGGCGTAAAGATGATTGCTGGTGTGTCTAGATGGTGTCTAGACCTCTTATAAACGGTACCAATTATGTCGAGAGGAATTAAATTATTTCAGCAGGAGCAGGTGGATCATTAACGTTTGACACTTGGAGCCCGTCGGCTGTGATTATAAGGACATTTAACAAGGATCTGATGACCTCTCAAGGGCTCTTGGCAAACAACTCACACCTCCTCCTCCACTCCTCAACTCCTCCTCCTCTCCTCACCACCTCCCCCTCGCCTCACCTCCTCCTCTCCTCAACTACTCCTCCTCCTCACCACCTCCTCCTCTCCTCACCTCCTCCTCCTCTCCTCACCTCCTTCTCCTCCTCTCCTCAACTCCTCCTACTCTCCTCACCTCCTCCCCTCACCACCTCTTCCTCGCCTCACCTCCTCCTACTCTCCTAGACTCTCCTCACCTCCTCTCCTCATCTCCTCATCTCCTCACCACCTCCTCCTCTCCTCACCTCCTTCTCCTCCTCTCCTCAACTCCTCACCTCCTCTCCTCACCACCTCTTCCTCGCCTCACCTCCTCCTCCTCTCCTCACCTCCTCCTCTCCTCACCACCTCCTCCTCTCCTGACCTCCTCCTACTCTCCTTGACTCTCCTCACCTCCTCTCCTCACCACCTCCTCCTCCACTCCTCACCTCCACCTCCTCTCCTCACCACCTCCTCCTCTCCTCACCTCCTCCTCTCCTCACCTAATCTTCCTCTCCTCACCTCCTCCTCCTCTCCTCACCTCCTCCTCCTCTCCTCACCCCATCTCATCCTCTCATCCTCTCCTCACCTCCTCCTCTTTGCTACACATAATGATGTGCTCACATAAAAAAAAAACCTCACACCTCCTCCTCTTCTCACCTCCTCCTCCTCACCTCACACCTCCTCCTCCTCTTCTCACCTCTTCCTCCTCACCTCACACCTCCTCCTCCTCCTCTTCTCACCTCTTCCTCCTCTCATCACCACCTCCTTCTCTCCTCACCACCTCCTCCTTGCAACACGTAATGATATGCTCACACCTGGCAAGGACACACACACACACAAACAAATGCACGCACACACACAGGCATACGTACACACACACACACACACACACACACACACACACACACACACACACACACACACACACACACACACACACACACACACAGAAGGCAAATAGACACAACCCCACAAACGCGCGCGCACAAAAAACAAACACAGTCGCACATCTATGGTACAGTATATGTACACATACTCACACAGAGACACAGTCACAAAAACACACTTACAGGCACAGTCCTGTAAGGCCCGTAACATTAAAGTCTGTTTACACACAGCTTGTCCTGTCGCCCTGAAGATCCTAAATGAACTGTTTAAACAGCACAGCAGTTGCTACCGCTGCATGATCTGCTGACAAGGCATGATGGTCAGGGCAGGATTAAGGCACAGACTAGATATGGCTGAAGCATAGAGGCTCCCACCTGCCATGGGGGGCCCTGATTGGCCAAAAGTGAAAGATTGCTAAATTGTGACAACATGCAATATTGAACATTCATCTGCTGTGTTGAGTAGAGTTAGTAGACATGTAAATTCCAGCTCTTAATTATGACACTGTCTATGAACATTTGTCATGAAATTAGCCTCCCGGGGGGCCCAACAGCAGTCTGTAGCCTAGGGGCCCCAGACCATCTTAATCTGGCTCTGATTACGGCGAGCAGAGCAGAGTTGACTGTCTGGGCTGGGCACGGGAACAAAGCCAGGGCTGACACGGCTGCCTCCAGTCCGGACCCCAGACAATACATTTCAGAAACGCAGTTTCAACGTCATAGCTTTTCAATTTAGCGACCCCTCCATTATGGGAAAAGTCGGCATGAACAGTTGACCTTTTTCATTTCTATCAAACGCATGGATACACCGGAAATTTGATTGGATTTTTTTTTTTTCTTGTTCTCCCTCGTTTTTCCACATTCTTCTCTTCTGCTTCCTCTTTTCTTCTCTGCCCTCTGCCTGCTCCCTCTGTCTTATTTCATCTTCCTCATCTGTCTGTTTATTGTCTCTCATCAAATTCCCCTTTTCTGTTTCATTTCATTCTTGCTCTCTTCCCCTTCTATTTTTCCCCCATTCATTCATCATTTCTTCTCTATGTTGCCCGCTTTTCTAATCTTCCTTTTCACCCCTGTCCATTTCTCCCCCCACCTCTTCCTCCCTTTCCTTACCCTTCCTTTTTCCCATTTCCTTTTTCTTTCTTTCCTCCTTTTGCTCCAGTCCGCACTTTCCTTTCCTTTCCTTATTTTCTTTCTCTTCTCCCCTCTGCTTTTTCTCTCTCTCCCCCTCTCCTTATTTCCCCTACTCTTCCTCATCCCTTCATCAACTTCTCTGGTCCATACTACTGTCGTTTCCTTACCTTCTTTATCCTCTCTTTTCTCTCTCTTTGACCTCTTTTACCCTTCTTACTCTCCCCACCCCCTTCTCCTCCTTCTCTTCCTCCTCTCCTCTCCCCAGTGATCTAGCCCACACTCCTTTCCTTTCCTTTCTTTTCCTTTCCTTTCCTTTCTTCCTTTCCTTTCCTTTCATTTTCTTTCCTTTCCTTTCCTATCCTACTATCCCTTCTTTCCTCCCTCTCTCTCCTTCTCCTCCTCCTACTTACCTCTTTTCAGTGTGCTATAGTCCGCACTCCTTTTCTCTTTCCTTTTCCTTCTACCCTCCTCCCTTCCTCCTCGTCCTCCTCATTCCTCCTCCACCTCCTCCTCACCTCTCTCCAGTGCTCCGGCCCGCACTCCTCCCTCTCTCTCCTCCTCCTCCTCCTCCTCCTTCTGCCTCTCTCTCCTCCTCCCCCTCCTCCTCCCTCTCTCCTCCTCTTCCACCTCCTCCTCACTTCTCTCTCTCCTCCACCTCCACCACCTCCTCCTCACCTCTCTCCAGTGCTCCGGGCCGCACTCCTCGCCGGCGAACACGCACTCCAGCATCATGTCCTCCATGCGGAAGCGCGTGCGGTTGAAGAACTCGGCCAGGCTGAAGCGGGCGCCCTGGCGGTCGGGCTCGGGGGCCAGGGGGATGTTGGGCGAGGTGTCCCCCTCGTAGCCCAGCATGGGACCCATGAACAGCAGGTCGCTGTAGCTCAGCTGCGAGAGACGGAAGGTGTTGTAGTTGCAGAGCGTGATGGCGGGGAACGTCATGTTCTTGGCGTTGCGCTCGTCCAGCATGGTGATGTGGTCGTAGGTGGTGTAGTACATCACCTATGGGGGGTTAGCCTGATTATCATCGACTTTCAAATCTCTTCCAGACTTGGTCTGACCAAGAGCATAACAATTGACATTTCCCAAAAGGCATATCCCAAATGGCCTCCCTTGGTTTGCTAATGATTGTTTGCTTCCCAACAGAGTGGGAGGAGTTCCCGTATTTGCGGGAACTCAGAAAGTACTTGCATTGCTCTTGACCTGACTGGTAGCAGCAACGCTGAAGCTGTTACGCCACCAGGACGGCACGGCCTGGCTATATGGGGGTAGCCGTTGGTGTACTGATTAGGGAGGTGGAAGGGTGCAGGTTCAATCCCCACCCTTACCCTTACCCTTACCGATCCCCTCCTCCCTCCATGGCTGAAGTGCACCTTGAGCAAGGCACCTATGCCCATTCTGCTTCAGGTACCGTAACCAATACCGTGTAATATCTGTAAGTCACTTTGGATAAAAGTGTCAGCTAAGTGTAATGTAATGTAATGATATGTAATGAAATCAGGTTGATAATTTTTTTTCAACTATAGGCAATTTGGCTTGTACAGGTATAAATGTTAAATCTTACTTGGCAACTATAAACTTATTATCGGTCAAAGTGGCCGAAGTGGCCGGTTGGCTGTTGTTAATTTAGAGCCCTAGAGGATGTAAGATAATGTATTCACCATTCCGGTGACCTGGTACAGGAAGAGCGTGATCGCCATCACGAAGACGATGCCCCACATGCACTGCCGTACGCCGAGCCCGCGCTGGTTTTCCAGGAAGACGTGATTGGCTCCGTGCAGCGAGCAGCCGGAGGCGAAGGCGGCCAGGCTCAGGTCGGGGATCTCTTCCTCCACCTCGTCCTCGGCGTCCAGGGCCTCGTCGTACGTCTCGAAGGCGTCGTCTTTGCGGTAGTATCCCGAGGAGGGCCCGTCGCTGCCCCCGCCACTGGAGTGCCCCACCACGCGCTTGTAGTGATCGTCGAAGCCGTCCCCACGATGGCTGCCAGAGCCGCCCCCGCCGGCCTCATCGTCCGTCGTGAAGGAGATTGTGCAGGTGATGCGCATCGCGACGGATGACTCAGAACACACAAACACGCTCGGCAGGAAATGTACTGTATGTGTCGCTGACACACACACAGTCACACACACGCGGCGATGGAGTTGGAGGTCACCTTCACAGCTATGTTGTTAGACGGACGGATGTCAGCAGGACAGTGAGAAGGTGTGGAGTCTCGTGGAGCTCGTGGACAATCCGTTCCCTCCCTGTCTCTGTCTGGTGGCGTAGAGTGAGTGAGAGGAGAGGCCGAAGTGAGGCGAGACGAGTTTAAGCGACCCAACCCTTCCCAGGTCCTGAGCCTACTGAACCACTGAGCTTCAGATGGGATTGGACTGGATGGATTTGTGCTTGTGTTAAAGATTATGGCTCGTGTTGCAAACGCAGGATGGCGAAACCCAAAACCACCGCGGGACAACAGCAAAAAAAAGAGAAAAGATAGCAAGGGAGGGAGGGAGACAGAAGAAGAAGTGACTGGATTGCCAGGAAACAAATGCAGCGTAATCAGTCACAAAGCTGCTACCTCAAGACAAAATAAAAGATACTCATTAAAAAAACACAGTGTGAATTCATCATTTTAGACTAGAGAGTCAATTTAACATCTTTTAGACAGTATTTGACCCCACAGTACTCTCTAAGTGTTGAATTCACTCTGTTTTTTTTTTTTTTTTTACAGTGTACCATCCCAAGTGCCACAAATACATTTAATACAGGAAAGACACTCCCGTGATAAATAGCCTACCTTCTAAATGCTGAGTAGTAGACCACAGAAGAGACAGTACCTGGCATCAGATATAACAGAACAAGGAATAATGTTCTTGATGATGTGGTAACTTTTCATCGGGTCGATGAACCTCAGAGCAGACAGACAGAGGTCCATGTCCCCTAAGTGGAAAGTTGTCTTGGTACTCAGCCAGATGTTTAGTTTTCACATTCATAGGGGAGGTTCATGAGCTGGATATTTCCTGTTGTTCATATATTTTTGTTGTTTGTTGTTGTTCTGGTGTTGTTTTCCCCCATCTCTCATTCACACTTAAACTTTTGTTCTTTGATCAAGGTCTTTTTCTGTACCTCTTTCTCTTTTTCTTCTCTCTCTTCTCTCTCTCTCTCTCTCTCTCTCTCTCTCTCTCTCTCTCTCTCTCTCTCTCTCTCTCTCTCTCTCTCTCTCTCTCTCTCTCTCTCTCCCTCTCTCTCTCTCTGTCTCTCTTTCTCTCTCTCTTTCTCTCTCATTCTGTCTGAGATGTATTTAAAGAGTGATTTGAGCCCATCCTGTAACTCCCCTCCGCCACCCCCACTCTCCTCCCCAATCAAACACCCTCAGCCTCCATGACACCTCATACTCCCCCAGAGGCCCCATATAAGATCATCACGGATCAGCTTCCCCATACACACTGACCGGGCCGCACCGCATCGCACCGGGAAGAAACTGCTAACCTCACACACTTCCATTATAATTTAATGTTATCCCGTTTCACATAATATGCGAGACCGCCGCCTTGACGTGGATACATTAAGGGGGAGACAAATGCTGTGTTTGCATATACTACAGTGTTTGATAAGGAAGAAACGTCAGCCTTCAGGCAGTATTGTTGAAGAGCAAAACACTGCTTTCGCTAGCACTTCACTACTCGTCCATTCATTTTCTACAGTGGAAAGCCCTGTCTGTCCTTTTATTATCTTTTCAATCCCATACATCATTTTCTCTGAACATTTCAGTCCTCAACATTGGCAAGAAATGTAAAACTTGCCTACTCATCATACCTAATAGTGAAATGCCGATAGGTGGAAAAAATGTGGATAACACAAATGTCAACCCACCACCATTTATGCAGTATATGTTATAAAGGGCAGCTCAAAGACTTATTGCATTTTTTTTAGCAATTACAGAGAAACCTTCCTACATGGCTGTAGTTTTAAGATATCGTTAAATGCAGTAATTTAAGGTAAAGTCAATGAACTGAACTTTTTAAACTACCTACATTTTCAAAAGTATTTTTTTATTTTAATGTTTTGCTCATGCCCTCTTGGGAAAAAAACAACCATAGAGGGCAGTTTGGGTAAAAGACCTTGAAGAAAATCTTCTTGTAATAACTATTGGACTGTCTCACAGAGCAGAAAATGTGTTTGAGGAAATTACCTTCTTGAAAACTGCACGTTAAAATGAGGTGTTTTTTTTAAGGGTTTGGTCTTCAGAGGTGCAACGACTAAACTGTTTTTCAATCACCTTGTAAGCGTGTATGCTATTACAGCTTTTTAGTTAATCACAAACTTTCTTGTATACGGCATTTAATGGTCTTTCTGGCAAAGCATGAAATTGGCTCAATCAGCCTTTCCGTGGGTGTCGCGTTAGCTTTAGCTTAGCATGCTGTGCTGCTAATGTTGTTGCTTGCTCGGATTGGCTCGGCGTGTGTTGTGAGGTGCGTGGCGATCTATGGCAGCGCACTGCAGGAGGGGGGAATAGGAGACACTTTATTGATCCCAACCGCATTGGGTATTCACTGCATCTTCTTCGCCAGAGGCACATGTGGAACTGGAGAACAGGAGAAGAAAACAAGGAAGGAATTTACTGGGGGAAAGGTTGATCGCCCATCCCATGTCTTCCCTCACGTCTGTTTGCTTCGATCCTCCCTTACTACCGTATTGGCCCGAATATAAGACGTGGTTTTTGTTATAAAAATAGTACTCTAAAAAGAGGGGTCGTCTTATTTCCGTGCGCTAGAGAAAAAAGTTAATTTTTTTTTTTTTTTTAACTTACCTAACCTGAATGCGGCCATTAGCCTATGCTTCACAACAATGCCACAAAACCCAATAATGGATGGGTTAAGAGATTGTTTTGTCCATATCAAATTTGCAGATGCTTGTTTCGTTATGACTGTTGCACCGCACGTCTATCAACTGTCAATGTCAACGCGATGCGGACGACAGTGCAAGGGGAAAAACACAAGTCAATCGCGACTCGTTGCTCTGCTTTTATTTGTGTTTGGTTTTACAGTCTCATCAGGAAAGCTTTGGTCGTTCTCTCTGGTCAGCCGACAACACCACTAGAAACTAAAGAAATGAAGGGTGATTTGACGAACAACCTGTAGGCTACGTTTTGGATGCTGTCATCAGCCAATCAATGGTCATCTGTGTGTGCGCGAGAAAGTGGCACCTCTGACAAGCGGTGCCTTTGACGATATGCCTCGCAACGATGTAACAACACAGAATAATGGTTAGGGCAAGAGATTGTCTTGTTCATATAAAATCACTAGGAGTTTTACCCTTGGTACGAAATGAATATCAATCGGACTTCTAATGTCAACGTGGTCCTGATAGGCAGCGCATGGGTTTCAAGTGCAATGCGTCAATCTGCCTTTGGTCACGTTCGGTTTCTACAGTCCAACGGAAAACTTTGGATGCATAAAATGATCGGCGATTTGGCGAGACGGCTGCTGGTTAGATATTGCTGTCAACTAAGCATTTTGCAAAATCTGTGCATTGCACAATAGGTAGCCTATCTCTACTGGACTGGTTGCCTGGCTGGCGCAGACTAATGCTCTGAGTGTAGGCTATGTTGCGTCGCACTTTAAACAGGCGGGCCCAGGCGGCTGTAGCCTGTAGGTGCCTATTGGCGCTTGACAGGTGAAGTGAGTAAAGAAAGGAAAAGGATATGAGTAGCCATCTGTGGTCTTATATCATGGAAATTCCATGAAAATTATATTCTGAGATGTGTTCTTTGTAAAAAGCCTCAGATTGTCCAACAAATTAAAAACTGCATTTTGAGAAAAGTTTCCAATGTGAAACAAAATTAAGTCTTCAAAAAACGTTATTCCCGAAAACATGAGCCTGAAAATGGGGGGGCGTCTTATAATCAGGATCGTCTTATATTCGGGCTAATACGGTATTACATTGCTGCTCTGCTCTTCCCCACATGGGCCCTGTTCTGCTGCTTTACAGGGTAGAGGAGGCTCTCAATGACTGCAGTGTCAACATCTCACCACTAGAGGGGGACTAAAGGGGGGAAAGGTGAGTTAACCCAAAATTCTCTCCATGACTTAAAACGAAATCATTGATAAAATGTTCTCCTTACTTTTGAAACACCCATTACTAATTGTCAATTAACCGGCCAGTATTCTGAAGTCTCACGGTGCAAATCCATTTGTCAGTTTGACGCACGCCGTACCAACGCATTCAATTCATTTTCAATGAAATGCGGCATCTCGTCGTTACCGGACTCGCAATGCATGTTGGGATTCCGGCACGGCGAGCGTGGGTCCGGTGGCACGTCAAAAAGTTGAGCTCTCCTGAAAGTTACGGTGCCCATCCACTAGTCAGTTTGACGCAAGCCGTACCAACGCATTCAATTCATTTTCAATGAAATGCGGCATATCGTCGTTACCGGACTCGCAATGCATGTTGGGATTCCGGCACGGCGAGCGTGGCTCCGGTGGCACGTCAAAAAGTTGAGCTCTCCTGAAAGTTATGCAAATTAGCAGCGGCTGACGGACTGCGTTACCCAATGACTGTTGATTACATGAAGATGTCCCATGATACCTGTGGTCATCACGAAGGTGCATTTCCCTCGGTAAAAGTTGATTTTTGACATCTGTCGAACTTTTGGATGTACAAAATATAGACTACAAGCATGTATGTTGCATGTGCTTATGATGCCTGGGTTCAAATGATTATGTTCGATTTCGACCATAAGCATAACAACACGAGGCCAAGCTGTGTGTGAAAAAAACACATGTGCCGAGTTCGGTAAGAGCATTTTGAACTGTAATTTAGGGGAAGTTTGTTTGCTATATGGATAAAAACGGCTAGAAATGTAGATTGATATACTTCCTGTATATAACTCCCGGGCCACGCGAGCTGTAGTAGCAGTGCGTCGACACTGGGACATCCAGTACGTCGAGCTGCGATAACGTAACGCTATAATGGATCTCCGGCCTTATGCAAATTAGCAGCGGCTGACGGACTGCGTTACCCAATGACTGTTGATTACATGAAGATGTCCCATGATACCTGTGGTCATCACGAAGGTGCATTTCCCTCGGTAAAAGTAGATTTTTGACATCTGTCGAACTTTTGGGTGTACAAAATATAGACTACAAGCATGTATGTTGCATGTGCTTATGATACCTGGGTTCAAATGATTATGTTCGATTTCGACCATAAGCATAACAACACGAGGCCAATCTGTGTGTGAAAAAAACACATGTGCCGAGTTCGGTAAGAGTATTTTGAACTGTAATTTAGGGGCAGTTGGTTTGCTATATGGATAAAAACGGCTAGAAATGTAGATTGATATACTTCCTGTATATAACTCCCGGGCCACGCGAGCTGTAATAGCAGTGCGTCGACACTGGGACATCCAGTAGGCCTATGTCGAGCTGCGATAACGTAACGCTATAATGGATCTCTAGCCTCAGTCTTTGAGAGTGTGACACACCCGTTTCAACAAGTTCACATAGCCTACTCACACGCCTCACATGCATATCTCACTCAGAAATGTTGATAACTTCTCCAATTGCCGCACAGAAATTCAACCTATCTACAGACGCATCAGCCATACATAGGTCACAGCGCATCTGTGTTCAGAGCAGTTATCCAGTTACCATGCTACTCAGCCAATAGGAATACAGATTGGTTTGTTGTCGGCCAGACCCGAGTTTCAGACGATTAGCACAAGTTCCAAATGAACTGATCGAAGAATTTAGGAATGAGAGAACAGCTGAACTGGAGACTCAGAACCATAAGGTGATAACTTTACTTGGGCTTTACCAATGTTTCTATATCTATTTAACTCAACAACTCAGAAGAACACACTGAAGGAGACTGTTATAGGTGACTGGACCGCATAACCTGCTCTACTCTATTTCATTAGTTATTACTTTGTAGTTTTACTCCTTAGGCCAATTTTCTGACCCATACTTGTCCAGTTTCAAGCTAGCTTTAATTTAGTCATGCTTTACTGTAGAGAACAACTAGCCAACATGGACAAGGCAGCCTGTACTCAGGACGATTTACAAGTGTTTGTTCAGTCAATTTAGAAACTTTTTTCCTGGGGTTATAGAATGAAAAACTTTGGGGTTAGTCGCCAAGGAGCTGTCATTTCACGATTGGATTTTTAAATCATGTGTTGTTTATGCAGAATGTCTGTTGTTGAATTAAATTGTCAGGGAAGAAACAGTGAATGTGGAAAGAGAAGAGGAGACAGGGCAGAGGAGTGGGTGAAGAGGAGAAAGGAGCTGAAAGCAGAAGGTAGAGTGCCAGAGGAGAGGGCAAGAGAAGAAGACAGGATCTACAAAGACGATGGTGCTGCCGAGGTTGGCTCCTACAGATGTAAAAAAATATGATTGAACTTAAATTAATTTGAAATGCAAATGTATAGAACAGAAAAGTATATCTTGAGACAAATACAGGAAATGTTCACTCCAACCAAACTTCAAAAGACGAGAGCCCTGATTGACCCCTTTGCACAGAGACTCTGTTATATTGTCCACACTGTAATTAAAATCAAGTAGGTAGCAGGCTTCACTCAGGTTTCTTGATAACTTTTAAGGGTGCTGTCCCAAATAAATACTTAATAAATAAGTATTACAACGTGCACCGAGGAAGGCACACGCCGAAACGCGTCTGTGCACAAAAATAAAGAAGAAAAAAATGGATGCAAGGTGCGCCCCCTTTCTTTGATTACACACTGTAATTAGCCGTTCTTGATCCATAGCTATGTTATAATGCTATAGTTGAGTCGTTTCGGCAAAAAGTGAACAAAGAGGCTACCAAACACAAAAGATCTTCAAGATGCTGACTGGACATCAAAAATAATGGCATCAGTTGTAAGAAAACAACTTTTCATCAGGTCCATGAGCAGACAGACAGAGGTCCATGCCCTAAGAGGAAAGTCTTATTTTGGTATCCAGCCAGTAAGAAGTTTCAGATGTTTAGATTCTGATTCATAAGGGTTGTTATAGCAGGTATTGAACTTCACCTATAATCAAATCAGAAGAGGAAAAGTCTTTACTACAAAAACTAGTCCGTACAGTCAGTACATCTGTGTCAATGAAAATAGTTAATCTCTCTCTCTCTCTCTCTCTCTCTCTCTCTCTCTCTCTCTCTGTGTGTGTGTGTGTCTTAGGCCCACCCATAAATAGCAGATACGTTACTGTACATCAACACATTACCCTCATCAAGCAAGGTGACCTCAGATGATTAAAACTGTGATGAGACAGATGGTGAGGAGTCTGAAGTAATCAAAAGGAGGTCTTTGTCCTGGAGCACCACGACTCTCAACAGCAGGGCTGCACTGGGGCAAAAATAGGGGCCCGGGCACTTTTGTCTTAAAGGGCCCCTCACAATTAGCGGCGCAGAACTGACTCATCGGTGGGCCCCACACCCCACACCCACCCCACACCCCCTATTTTCAAAAATGTTAAAATTATTATTATTATTATTTTACATTTCTAAAAAGAGGGGCCCATGAGGGTGCGGGGCCCACCGGGAAATGCCCGCTATGTCAGATGGCCAGTCCAGCCCTGTTCAACAGTGATGATGCAGTAAATCAGGGTTGGGCGAGCTCAGGCCTGGGGGCCACATGCAACTCGCTGAGCCATTTCATGCGATTTCATCCGCAGAGCCTTTACAAGAAAGACAACATTTAAAGCCAAATTCATACACATCTTAAACTCAACTATCTTAAAATGGCAACCTAAAACACGGGTCTTGCCAATTTAAGATTAACCAAGAACATAGGTTACATCTTTATACATTCTATTGCAATGTGCAGGAATGGCATAGCTGACAAGCTACATGTATGTTCGCATACACTATTACATGGGCAAGGTGTCCGCAACATCTGCCCCTTCGGTCAATATTCTAAACCCAATGTGGCCCTTGGGCCAAAATAATTGCCCACCTCTGCAGTAAATGGTAAATGGACTGCAATGGAGCACATTTCCACTGCTTCGAGTACTCAAAGTGCTTTACATTGTATGCCTCACATTCAGACATTCACACACTGGTAGCAGTGGCTTCCATGCATGCAGGGTACCATCTTACCACCAGGAGCAATTTGAGGTTAAGTACCTTGCACAAGGACACATCGATGGGGTCAGGCAGAATGGGGATCGAACCTGCAACCTTCTGGTTGCTGAACAGCTCCTCCACCAGCTCCCCATATTACCCGGGTTCTCTCAGGCCCTGTGCTGTTGTCACTCAACATCCAACAGGTGGCAGCATTGCTCCATACACATTCTTTAGTTTTGGCTTACTGATCGGAGCTGATATCAAATTACTGATACACATCCAGCGTCTCTTCCAACACACACAACCAACAAACAGACAGTGCTAAAAACCACACACACCAACCACACATTCCAATATGCAAAAACACATGCACACACACACTCGCTCACTTGCATGCTTGCACGCACACATGCACACACACACACACACACACACACACACACACACACACACACACACACACACACACACACACACACACACACACACACACACACACATGCAAACACGCGCGCGCAGCATCAGGTTCAACTGTTCAATGCAAAGGTCAACATGAAGACCTCTTTGTATTTTTATTAACCCTTTGAGCAATAAGAATTTACTTGTGACATCACAGGGAAAAGTCAAATGGAAGTTCTGAAGTTCTAATCACTCTCCAGGTGCAGTGCAGCTCTCCAGACTACCTGGCTACATTACAGCCAATCAAAAACTCCCAGCATGCATCCCACCTGCCATGTGGGTGCCCCTGTACCAGTTAAGCGCATGCTGATGGGCCTGATATGTCAAGAAACCAGAAGGGGGAAGGGGGATTTTGAGCAATGTCAATGTTTTAAACCTATTTCGAATTCATAGGAAGTGTCCGTCTCCGATGCTTGCTACTGTAGAATTTCCAGGGCAACACACCCAGTGATGTAACGTTCTGCCGTGGAACATGATGGCGCTACACAGTTGCAAAAATGTATCTTTCTCAAACTTATTATATTTTAACCAGTGTCACTGATACTATTAAGGCAACTCGAATGGATAGACTAAGACTCAATATTTCTAATGAGGAACACTTTGTCTAGTGTTTCATGTCCACTTTAAACATGGGTGCCGCGAGGGGGGATAAGGTGTTACAGATTCTAGGGGCCCGACAGCTCTGACAGGGCCCTGAAAGGATGCTGATAACATAATTTGTCATTTTGGGGGCCCAACATTTGAATCTTTCATGGGGCCCAACATTTTTATCAGCGCCCCTAATTAAACCACATCATAAACAGAGCCAAAACCAGAAGGAACCCCATCCCTACATATCCCACCCTGCTGATTATGCATGGCAACTTCTAGGCCCTAAAATGGGTGAATGCCCCTTTGTGCTGCTCCTGTCCCCAAATTCTCTGCTTCTCATAGAATCTCAAAAATCATAGCACTCTTATGAAAAGGGCCATACCGCCGAACTTCTTCCAAAATAATTTCATACAGAATTTAATCTCGTTATTTTCTTGACCTGAGGCAATCTTTTGAGGCGAGTTCTTCCTGCCCTGGTCCTGACTTATTCAACACGTATGGTAAACTTCTATGCTGCTTTTTTGCTTACTAAATCACTCCTCTATATATTTTTAACTTTGATAGTTTACTGTGTGATTGGGGGGCACTGTGGCGCACTGCAGCCCCTTAATGCACACCGTACCTCATGTAACACGCTGTAATAGACATTGAAAGTTAACTACTATAGTACTGCTACTCAACTATGACAGTGCACGGGGCCTTTAGTAATACATTACGACTTGGTCATTGCCATTCTGGTAACAGCTAGTTTATAATGCTGTGTCTTAAGGGGTTAAACGGCGTACAGTTCCATGTACATGGGCAACATTGTCCAGGGGCACCTACGTAGGTTCAATCCCGGCTCGGGTGATTTCCCAGCCCTACCCCATCTCTCTCTCCCAACTATTTCTTGTTTTCTCTACACGGTCTATACAGTCTATACTGGCCACTGTGGCAAGTGTTTTTCCCAAGTCACTGGCCATTCATCTATTCTATTAGCCACAAATTTGATTTTTTTCCTTTATCATGATACTGTACATCTAACTTCAGAAGATACGTTGCTGAAGCAAGAAGATCAGTGCATAGCTTTCTACTGTACATGGCAATAAATCAAACAAAGACAAAACAGAGTAACTGAACTTTTTCCTTTAACTTAAATACAAACAATTGATACACAGAAGGGGCAAAATAGATGAGCCAATTTGCTAGTAACACTGAAATTGTTACGTACTAGCCACAGCCAATTTTTACCAGCATTTGGCCGGTTGGCAGGTGCCAGTGTCAAGCCCTGATATATATTTATAAAATAGTTTACTCTACAGAGTGAGGGCATGCGGCATGTTGATGCAGCATGGCATCTTCTGAAGCGAGTGCAACCTGACTCACCCCCCCCCCCCTCGCCCCCGACTGCCGGCGACATAATTACACGCCACTTCACAGCAAATGATGATGAATGTTACACACACAGGCTGGCCAAGCCTAGTGTCATTAGGACAGCGGAGCAGCGACAGGGCCAAACACACACTGTCACACATGCCAACGCCAACACCAGGGAGATGACGAAGGAAAGAAGGGAGAGAGAAGGAGAGAGAGAAGGAGAGAGAGAGAGAAGGAGGGGGAGAGGGAGAAAGAGAGACAGGGAGAGGGAGAGAAATAGAGAGATGAGAAGGGACTACAGAAGGAGAGAGAGGAGAGAGAGAGGGAGGGGGAGAGGGAGAAAGAGAGACAGGGAGAGGGAGAGAAATAGAGAGATGAGAGGGAGAGAGAAGGAGAGAGAGGGAGATTGAGAAAGAGAGGGATAGAGAGAGGGAGAGAAGCGAGAGAGAGAGGGGCAGAGGGAGAAGGAGAGGGATAGAGAGATGGAGAGAGAAAGAGAGGGAAA
This sequence comes from Engraulis encrasicolus, assembly GCF_034702125.1. Taxonomy (NCBI): domain Eukaryota; kingdom Metazoa; phylum Chordata; class Actinopteri; order Clupeiformes; family Engraulidae; genus Engraulis; species Engraulis encrasicolus. The sequence continues at coordinate 16,373,283 of NC_085870.1, forward strand.
CGGATGCCCCCCCAAAGCAAATAAATACATGTATGCACACATAGTTTAAGCACACTCATGCATATATGCACAAACACACACACACACACACACACACACACACACACACACACACACACACACACACACACACACACACACACACACACACACACACACACACACACACACACACACACACACACACACACACACACACACACACACACACACACTGACAGAGTGAGGCGGAGAGGCCATAGACACACAAATACACACTCAGGGCTTAATTAGTGGTAATTGGAAGATGAATTGAGATGCTGAGGGTTGGAGATAAAGAGGCACATGGTGACGGCCTGAACAGGATGCACATCAGTCAGTCAGTCAGTTAGTCAGTGGGTGTATTCCAATATGCGACCTCGCGTCCTCCACTTGTGC
>NC_085870.1:16378699-16381199 GCF_034702125.1 Engraulis encrasicolus
AGCTCAATCACCCCTCAACCCACAGACAGCCTTAACACAACTGGAACTCTGTAGATACAGTCACAGACATATACATACAGTCATATACACATATCTCAATATTCCTGCATAGACATGTACATATAATAATCTGCATATGAATCATATAAGAATAAAAAATTAACCACACCCTTACTCACTGAAATATAGTGCCTGAAGTGCACAAGTGCACCATTTGAGACATGGCACTAGTCTCCAAAAGAAGCATGTCTGCCATAGGATAGCTTGGAACGTTATATAGTATGTGGTGGATTCCGGAAGAAACTCTGCATGAACCGACTCTACCTTATCAACCGTCTCTGGTACATTAACGTTCCCACATAACAACAGCGTCCTGCATAGCTTTCCATCATGAAGGAAGGCTCACAGCAAGCGTCTACAGAATTCCCTCATGAAACCAGGATCCATACGTCAGCCTGTAGACACAGGAGGCTGTTTAATGACTAGCACGCTAATGACCACCACTCATGTGATAGCGTCAGCTAGGGCATTGGTTTTCAAAGTGGGGGCTGGGGACCCCTGGGGGGTCGCAAGGAGGTGATATAGCACAACAAAAAATAAATAATTGAATAAAATGAGTAAAATGCAACAAAATAAAACAAAAAACAGCTAAACAATATTCCTATTCCTATTGATATTATTTTATATCCTAGTGGGACACTGCCTCAGGCCCTCCACTATGGTTGTGAAAGGGGGTCCACAGAAAAGATAGTGTGGCGCGACCCATGTAAGGGGGGCCTTGGCTGGAATGCACCGGTATATGGGGGGCCTTGTCATGGTAAAGTTTGGGAACCCCTGAGCTAGGGCATTGGCGTTTTCCTGCACCAGATACAAATCATGTGACTGATGCATGATGGGAAGGCCTTTGGAGGACCCGACCACAATGTGGTGTGTCAGGGTGGAAAATTACAATCTCTATGTACAGATTAGAGTGCTGCTGAGCGCCCTTTAATGTCCACAGGATTTTTTACTGTTCATATACTATATAATGTAAGGGTTGTATGTCAGAATATTGGAAAATGGCACATATAGTAGTATGTAACACAAAGTTTGGACAGTTTAAGTTTATGGTTCAGAGCGTTTAAAAAGTTCATAGATTTATTTGTGTTTGTCAATACCGCATCTCGCTTAAAGGAAATTAAAATAACATCCGACAAGTCTGCCAGAGGCAATATATGAATAGCTATTTGGATAATTGCCCCATAGCTTTTTATGTCTTCTAATTTTGAGATTAGGCTGCTTTTAATGTCCTCGGGGACGTGCCATCCAGAAGTTATTAACGGCTCTGAAGGAGGCCCTTCATTAGTGGAGCTCTGCAGCAAGCTGCATTGAGATGCAAGAGGCATTTCTCCCTCAGCAGACACATTAAAGGGTAGGCTATATCTCTCTAACATCTCACTATTCCCACCAGCAGACAGGCCACATACACATCTGCCATCTTTATTTATATTTATTTTGCTGATTTTTAGCCTTCATTCGGACAAGACATTGATATGCAGGCGGCATTTACCCTCAGCAGACACTTACGGAAGTGTATACCCCCACTAACATCTCAGTATTCCCATCAGCAGGGTTGCCAGATGTGACTCATGATCCAAAAAATGCCCCCAAAAAAATGCTCAAAAAATGTGTGGAGACACTAAATCCTGCCCAGTTTGAGATAAATTCTATTGATTTCTATGGTCATAAATCTACAGAAAATGCCTTTTTTACCGACAGTTATTGATCCTAAACAGCCCAATTGGCCAGGAAGCCAACCAATCTGGCAACACCGCTCATCAGCAGAGACACCACACTGCCATACCAAGTAAAAATGCAGTAACTGCATATCTGGTCGAAATTGAGTTTAGCCCGGAAATGGGCTTTATAATACTGTACCTCCTCTGTCTATAATACCTCCTCTGTCTTGTGTACAAAATATTCCAATTTTGTTTTAAGAGGTTATGCCTTACAAGATAAAAATGCAGTAAGTCACGTGTAGTTACTGCTCATATCATTGAAGCAGCAGGCTTGTACGAAATTCCGAATTGAATGAATTTGAATTCAAAGTAATGCCATAATATGAATGGTGGTGTTCTATGTACTCTCAATCAAGGGCGCCTTGACCAGTGGAGGGAGGTTTTTTTTTTTTTTTTTTTTTTAAATATATAATAGTAATAAATATTACGCCTATTGTGTCTTCCATGAATGTTGTGACAATGCAACATATTATATGAGAACAAGCAGCATGAAGCAAATTAAAGGGCAGAGACTATGGCTGGGCACCATTTACAAAGGCAGATAGCCTGCTTTTTGCTTCTGTGCGTAAAACTCGCGCACTCCTGAAAAAAAAGATACAGTAAAGTTCTAGTTCCATCAGCGGAATTCTAACTTGAGTGGCTACCTCCAGTCAGACACAGCCCGCAAATTTAAGTCTAGTTCTAGTTAGCAAGGACAGCTCTCCATTTCCCACTAGGAATAA
>NC_085870.1:16388699-16396199 GCF_034702125.1 Engraulis encrasicolus
CATAAGAAGAACTGCCAACCATCTTCGTTACTTCATGATTGTCATGCTGTCATGTCTGATGAGGTGGGCAGATAGATTGGCATCATTGAGAGTAAATAGAATGGAGGCCAAATCAATGCTATTTGCCATTCAACGCTTTGAAGCCAGATTTGGGAACATTCCACCTTACATTCCACCTTAGCAACGCCAACGGCAGGTGCTGATTGGACGACAAAACACCCAATCAGAGAATGCAGTTCACTTCAAGTCATGTCCCGCCCCTCCCACGATGGCAATAACAAGGGTAAAAAATTAATATCACGCTGTGATGGTGCTACTGAACCAACCCACTTTTCGGCTGTGCGACTGGTAAGTGTCAATAAAGAAACCTTGATTTTCACTGAAACATAACTCATTAAAAAACTGCTGATCAATAAGTGTGGCAAATATCAATACATAACGGTAATGAAATCTTGAAGGGTAGTTTACAATAGCACTTGAGTAATATTAGCTTAGCTAGCGAGTCCCATCCTCATGTCACCCACTTCATCACGTTGTAATTGATACGTTATGACAGGAAAAAATGACTATTGCATACAAGTTGGACAGTCTTACAACATGCAATCTGCGACTATAGTTGTGAGCCTTCTCTCAAAACAAGTAGGCTGGTGATCACTCAAAGCAGGACATAACGTCTACTTTGTGTTTTGATTGAAAGCAATAGCCTACGTTCTTGTGCTGCCATGTCTGTGGGCATGTTCTTCAAAATATGTTCAAGATCAGATTAATTGACCCCCACGTACTTAATGCATTTACCAGCTATCCACAGCATAGACTCCAGTAATTCATCATCAGATGTGTAGGCTTTGTATGAGTAGGCCAATTTGAAGTGCCACCAGAAATCTTGATGTGCCCTGTATTTAATTTCTAGCCCACCACACACAGTATCCTGACGGTGGTGTATAGTAGCTAAACAGATATGAAAGGTCAACACACACTACTGCTAAATCGGTGTCAGAAAATGCCAATGTACAGCTATTACAAAGATATTTGTCACTAGAATTACTGAAGTAGAACATGAAGTGACATTGGAGTGAATTACCTTTATGTGCAACGGTTGTTAAAGCATGTATGACATTTTTTAAATGATGTGGTGTGTTTGTATATGCTTGAACATCCCACAGACAAAACAGCTATCCAGCTATTTTCATACACCATGGTACCAAAGCTTCCTGATTAAAACTTCCTGGTTTATTTTCTTCATATTTGTTCATTCAGATGGGTGTGTGGCGATCATGAAGATGGAACCTGCCAGCGAGCTCCAGCTCCAGCCCTTTATCCTCCATTTAATAAGTCATTTACATTTCATTAAACGTACCTCATGTCTCAACCAATATGACTTAAGTAATACATAGTACTGCTTTCAATCCCTGAAGCAATGTGGTGACCAAGAACACAAGAAGAACGCCCATATACACATACGTCATGAGTCGTGTTGACTTTTAACTTGTTTCTGTTTTAAATAAACACTTACTATTATCATCCCAATGTTTCTTGTGCTTGAGACCTGTATATTAACATGCTTTTACCATTTGACTTCTCATAATGCTGAACAGAAAAGGCCAGAACAGGTTTTACGTATGTGTAATGTATTTTTATATAGTGCTTAATACAAACACACACGGGCATTACTTAATAACTACTTACAATTTCAGGATTTAGCAGTACAAATTGTGTAGTTTATTTACATATTGTTTTGGTTTGTCCTTGCAATAACCACAGCAACACCATGGAAGGCCCGTCACAGCAGCTGATGATGGGCACCCTGTCAGATTTGGTTTGTCCATGTTCTGAAAAGAGCAAGAGAAAGGGTTGACAAATTATTTTAGACAGTTCAGATAGTCAGGTGTCAGAACAAAGGCCCAGTGGCCTCTGAATAAGAGGCTTAGTTCTGCCTGTTGTAGCTAATTGTAATATGATGTTATGGACCAAAAGCCGTGAAAGACAGATGAAACTTACGGGCGACGCGGATGGTGTCCTTGCCAGCTCTTGGAGGTCCTCAGGTGGCTCTAGGCCACACACAGTAATCAGTAGTCCGCGGGGCCGTGGAAGTCCTCCACCTGCTGACTGGTCACGTTGATCACCACCTCCCACATCTGCTGGCCTGAAACACACAGCCGTGGATATAGTACCAGTTATATTTTATTACTATACACAAACATATGAGGGTAATCGCTTTACTCTGGAAATAGGTCTTAGGTATAGAATCAGGAAGCATAATGTAAAAAACTTTTAAAAAACTAACACCTCAGTGTAGGCCTGCAGTAATTTCAGTCTCACTTGCTGATGTGTTAGGTTTGTTATGCTTGGGACATCATACAAATCACTTGGTTACATTTTGTTTATCTTCGCCTCATAAGAGCCACACAGCGCAAGGCTATGGATTGCTAGAACCAGGCTTGTGATAATGACTCACGTGTGTAATATAGTGTAGAGATGGCAGTCGTGGCAGTGGCTCAAATCCTTATCCAGGAGTGGTCCTTCTCTGGTGTGCCTGCTGAGGTGTACTGTTCAGACAGGTACAAAAAAAGGCACATGGAGGGTAATGAGAACAATATCCATTTTGTATACAAACAACTTAAATAACTTGTATATTAGTGGCAGGTATTGGGGTTAAAAACATTTCAGCATGGTATGAATATCCAGAAAATAGATACTGTATGAGGTATATTTCATTGAATGGCACTCGACCTGTATGCTACAGCCATGGATATGGCTATTCACTTGTATTTTATTAATTATAACAATAATAGCTGTACAGAGGAATTGGATCTCAGGTCTAGGGTCAGGAAGCATATTGCAATGACAGAAAACAACACAAGGGAGAACATTACTCCAAAGAGGAACGATGGCATGTAAATGGCCTCCATAGTTTTACAGACAAAACGGTACCGTCCACATGCAGCACAATGACAAACATCTAACTTCAGCATATGGGTATCAAACATTCAACTTTCACATGTCAACAGCCTAAGCATGAATATGCATAATATTAAGACGACAGATAAAACATTTAACTATAATCTCCCGGTTGCTCGCGCAAAATTTCGCGGTATGAAAATGACCTCCGCGAATTATATTAAGCAATGTCTCAACATAAATTCTGCTAACTGAGTCACCCTACAATATGAACAATAACTGAGGAATGATGCATTTTGCAGGTGTACGCCACAAACCTAGAACTATTCTAGTTTATGTGCTCAGACTATCCGCTGAAATGAAATTATAGTGAAATGATGACAAGCAAAACTATCTAACCTGTCACCTGTGCAATGTTACGGTTTTGCTATTTAACTTCTAGCTAGGCTTGGGATGTGAAATAAACAAACCCAGTCAGTCAGGCAAGTCACCTGACGCCGAAGTCCTGATTGGAAATTATGTTATGCCACCACAACTTCTACAAACAAATAGTATGTCAGCAAACAATCCACCACCACCAATGCCCTGGATTACTAAATGAGCTTGAAATTTACCTTCACCAACTTTTGTGTAAAGTCTGAGGTGCATGTAGCATGCTGAGGTGAATTAGTTAGCATAGACACAAACCAAGGATGTCTAAATAAAACAGATTTGCACCTGCTACTCTGCAGTAGAACTGATTAAGTCTACACTAACGTCAAATAAACACAGTTTGCTTATATACTTACATACATTCATGTTAGAAGTTACTTACAGACCGACAGATGCCACACTTTAATGGCATGTTTGATGGAGACACGATGCAATAATAGAGCTAGTCTTAGCATCATTACACTCAACATGTCTCGCTGACAGCGCTTAAAAAACAAAACTTGAGGCAGATGCCACAATGTATTTGCCCGCCATATTATGGCTATTACTATGACCACAGTGTTATTTAAAAGTCAATGTAATTTGCTATGCAAACAAGTTTGTCAGTCATGTTGGTCAAACAACTGTAATAAAATGTTTCATTTTACTTACCTAAACATCAGCGCTCCAGCTCAGAGTACCGATAAGTACACCCGACTTCACAAGGAGATGGCCAAACAATGGACACACACACACACACACACACACACACGCACACACACACACACACACACACACACACACACACACACACACACACAGTAGATCAATCGATCGAGTTGATGTTCAAAGTTTATGAAGGTAATATCAGGAGCAACACACAGATAGACAAGATTTCCCAGTTCCAGGCTCGCACAGCCAAGTAGTAGTCATGACGACGGCCCTCTTGCTCAGCGTGCGCCTGACTGAAAAGAATCCCAACTGTCAATCAAACCATCTTCTGATGCTCATTGGTCAATTTAACTTTTAATATCTCTCTAAAATAAAACTTCACCACAAAAAAAGACCACCCTGGTAAGTTGGAGAGCAAGGGGACCTACTAGTTGAGCGAAAAATGATCCCCCTGGAGTGGCATTTAAGGGAGATACAGGGTTTTATGTCTCTCATAGGAATGAATGGGATTTGGCCATTTTTTGGTCTTTTTGGGTCCAACCTTGGCTCCAACTTGGCTTCAACAATGAAATAGAATTTTGGCCTCCATTCAGTGACGGACTGGGATAGAGAAACGGCCCTGGTATTTTGACCCACAACGCGGCCCCGCGGCCCCAAGACCCCCCAGTAGCGCATCCCCCCCCCCCCCCCCCCCCCCCCCCCCCCCCCCCCCCCCCCCCCCCCCCCCTCCCCCCCCCCCCCCCCCCCCCCCCCCCCCCCCCCCCCCCCCCCCCCCCCCCCCCCCCTCCCCTCACACACACACAGACACAGAGAGAGAGAGAGAGAGACACACACACCACTTCGCGGAAGTTGCAACAACCTGGTGACCGCGCACCACATGAAAACACATGGGTAAACTAACACAAGGTGCATCCTGATCCTAGAACTAGGTGCATCCTACACGTCGAAAACGGTGCGTTACAACAAGCGCACTCTGCACTCGTTGGCCCGCCCCACACAGAGAGAAATTGTGACTATTAATAAAATAGTAGGCCTAGTAAACACTGAAGTTTCAGAAACCGACAACAGGCACCAGGCAAGCATCAACGTGCCTACACACACACACACTATAAAATCAATGAACCAACCACTTTTGATGTCCGCTTTGCTCTCGCACCGCTTCTTTACGCAAAAGCCCCTTCTTAACGCTGGACAGTGGCCCAGCTATACTCATGAACGGCGTGACATTTTCCATGTGTGTTACGTCCATCTGTGGGGGAAAACAGCCGATGCAAGTCAATTGGTGATGTTGGGGTTTAATAAACGAAAGATACGGACCTGTAGACTAGCGTTGTTCACGCGCAACATGCCGAAAACGTGTTGTGTTACCGGCTGTTCAAATAATATAGCCAAACAGCCGTGGCTGAAGCATGGATTGTGTTCATTTAGGCTAGCCGATGTAGCATGTAAGTCAATGAGACCAACATTTCTGATGAGACATTCGGTTTGTTTTCACCCATAAAGGGGCGTAACGCAAATTTAAGAGCAAAGTACCCGGATGGCCGTTCATGAGTATATGATGACAAGACTATGAGTGGGAGTCAGTCCAACTTCTATGCTAACCAGTCCAGAGCTGAACGCAAAACAACATACCGTAGGCTTCATCGATATGGCTACTAAAATGTATTTCAGCAAGACAAGCCACCAATTCGAGAGCCCATTACCAAGTCATGAAGTTAAGAATAAGCTTACAGTACGAATAAGAAAAACTATAACAGCCCCCAGATTACCACAAGCTAAAAAGGTTTACAGATCACATCACCTTGGCTAGTAGCGAGACTAGCCACGGACTGGCTTATGACAGTAGAAACGCGACCTTACGTGAAATAAAAAAAAAGTGTCACGGCGGACACAAACAATGTTTATTAATGGAAATCCTTCAGCCCTACCTGGTCTTATTCGTAGCGTCGGGCGGTGCAACACATCTTCTAATATCCATATTTGTGTGGGCGAGAGCTCTGCGTGCTATTCCATGTGTGAATGGCCTTGTGATTTCTTGGCGATTGCAGAGACAAAACAACACACTTCTTCATGGTCTTCTTCCAAGCAAGCCAAGAAGCTGGCATAATACTAAGACATAGATTCGAACAGAACACCGTGTTTTCAGTGACAACAACCTTGAATTTATGGGACACTTCTTGTCCCCCACACACCTCACAGGAAGTTTATTGTCAGTCACTAGGGAAACGGAGGACTGAACTGATTAAGAAAATACCTGAAAAGACCACAAGATGGCAGCATCTCACCGCGTAGTGACTACCAAACACCTCCACAAGTCAAGTCAAATGTGCTATCAATTTCCATTGCCGCTCCCCCTTCTTTCGTTTAATTCCTCCTCTTCCTGGACCTTCATTAATTTTTCTTAATAGCTATAATTGTCCATTCGCGTCGCGACATCTACCGTCAGTTTTTCTCTACAACAAGCTTCAGAATGTTGATGAATCTTTAGGCCTACGTTCTTTTTCTTATGGCGGGGAACGAACGTAAATAAAAAAAAAATCCCACAAAGCAATGCTTTACTACAGTTGTCTCAAACAAAAGCAAAATATAAATAGGTAGGCTATAGGGTTTTTTTTTTTTTTTTTTAATATTTTGAACACTTTTACATCATTGTACGGTAATATATATTCAGGAAAAATACAACATGAAACATAATGAGACCCACCCATCAATATGCCACCGTCCGTGTGTAATGTATGGCAGTGTCAGTGGTATAAATAGCGAAACGATGATAGAAGGACGTTGTTTGAATAGAACTTTGAACGCAGGCAGCGTGATATTTGCTTCATAAATCCCAGACGTATGATTGTGGGGCCGCAACGAGCATTGGAAGGGCCGCAAAGGTTATCTAAGAGGCCGCGGCCCTTCTGGCATGTGCCCAAATGCCAGACTGTCCAGTCCGTCCCTGCCTCCATTCTATTTACTCTCAATGATTGGCATAGATAGATAGAGAGAGAGAGAGAGAGAGAGAGAGAGAGAGAGAGAGAGAGAGAGAGACTAATGCCCCCCATTGGCAACTAAGCACCCCCTCCTCTCAACACTATCCAATGTCCCCTCTACACTTGCCTGGTTGTGATCTCGTTTGAACAGTTAATCATCATATTTCAGACAACTTGTAATACAAAAAAAATGTTGGTCACAGTTTGGATAAATTACTGAAATTGTATCCAAACTACTAAAATTTTAGTCCATTCACCTAGTATATCTGTTTCCCTATGAAAAAATAATAGGAAAGCTCCAACTTTGACCGTGAAAAAAAAACTGTTTGACTGTGTTCCACTAGATATAAATCGGTAGATTTGTAATATGTAATTTAGATGTAGGCTACCAAGGGATTACAAAAAACTTGGCATGATTCCTATAACAATTTGTCCCGTGTCAAACAATTGACTAAGTTAGGCTTCGCTCTTTCTCCCTCTTCCTCTCTCTCGTGCGTGTTATAAGAAGCCGCAGCATATGATTCGAAGCATGATGTTGGAT
>NC_085870.1:16403699-16408699 GCF_034702125.1 Engraulis encrasicolus
ACACACACACACACACACACACACACACACACACACACACACACACACACACACACACACACACACACACACACACACACACACACACACACACACACACACACTTTCGTCAGCCCTCGGCGCTTCAGGTGCTCCCCATGGCCCTCTCACAGCTCCATCAGAAGTGTGTGTGTGTGTGTGTGTGTGTGTGATTGTGTGTGTGTGATTGTGTGTGTGAGCACTCGCGAGTGTGTGTGTGCGTGCTCACGAGTGTGTGTGATTACAAATGTGTGCGTGTGTGTGTGTGCATCCGTGCATTCAGTAAGTGTATTTGCGTGTGTGTGCGTGCGTGCGTGAGTGTGTGCGCTCGCATGTGTGCGTGTGTACGTGTGCGTGTGTGTGTGTCTGTTTTCCTCATTGTTAAAAGCATAGGACAGAGGAATGCATGTACATGTAGCCATCCCATTGCACTAATGGAGTTGCACTATAATCTATCATTTAAAACAAACACATGCATACTGTTGAATGGTTTTGTAAGACTGCATTTTCTCTGGATATCCGACGAACGATGAGACGCTATTTGGTCTCGCGTCGCATAACAGATTAAACGCAGGCACACTACATGATGCATCTCCAGTTGAACATTAAGAGTATTGAATTTTGTTTATTTCCCTTAAATTGGTTTTCTGCCAAATTACATTTTTAGTAAATCCACTTTTGAGAGTACCCGCACTGCTTTTGTCGCGTCGTGACAAGCTGTCACCTATAATGTAGGCCGCTACGCCACGGGCAATTTCAAGCCTTCACAGGCGCGCCCCTCCTCCCTCTTCGTCCCCGACAGCCGAAACTCGCTAATGGCTTTTCAATGAGGAGTCTTCAACCGCTTGATCAATCAAGCCCAGAGTCTCCGTTTATGTGCCCAGAAGTACATTAAAGACAGATCTCAAGAAACAAAGGAAAGGAAAGGGAGACGGGGGGGAAAAGGAAAAAAGGAGGTTCTTTCTCTCTTAAATAAACAGACAGGAAGACAAAGAAGAATGCAAACCAAGCAGTCGAAGCTGACAGGGGGGCACAAAGGGGTCTGTTGTACCGGGCCCAGGGAGAGAGGGGGGCCCAGATGTGGGTCCTCGTTACATTGTATGTTTTGGTTGGGTCTGCCTTTTTAGATGACTTTGACCAGGGCCCAGTCAAATCTGTCAGCGGCCCTGGGTTCCCACAATGCACTCTGTCTGTGTCAGTGCCAGGTGACGGTAGGTCATGGGCTGCATCCGAAAGTCCCTACTGCCTTCCTATGAAGGCAAACAATAAGGAAGCAACGATGTAGTACGTCTCATTACCCTAGTGCAGTGTTTCTCAACAGGGGTGCTGGGGCACCCTGGGATGCCGCGGGCCCCCCTCAGGGGTGCAGCGGAAACGTGGCTAATAAATAAATTATGTAATATAATACATATTTGTCTAAATTGATAAGTTAATGCTAGTCAGTGGAATCTTTCATCTGCCATTTACGCACAATAAAGTAAATATAGGTCGCCCCAGTCAGCTACAACTTCGAACGTAGGTCGTGTGACGTCTCCAAATGTGTTACTTTTCTAAGCTTGTGTGGTATCGGATGCGATGCCATGTTACGGCTTGTTGATTTGGGGTGCCTTGAAATTTTTCATGAATTTAAAGGGTGCCTCTCCTAAAAAAGGGTTAAGAAACACTGCCCTAGTCGTCTGGTCATATTTGCAAGAAGTCCACGGGAGGTCAACAACTGTACAGTCATTTGCCATTAGTGCCACCAGGAGTTTCCCCCTGCGACCAATCGGGTTCAAAGGCTATGTAAACGATGGTGCTATAGTACTGTATGTCCAAATTGCGCTTACTATTGGCTGGCTTTCTACATAGAAGCTACTGGTCGGGACACCAAGTGGTAGCTACCTGGAAAAAGGCAGGACCAGGACCTATACCAGTGATGTAGTTCTGCATAAAATACAGGAAATGGACTGTGAGGTTCAGAGGCATATGAGGGCACTGTGTAAAGCAAGGCACTGTGTTGAAAGTAGCCCCTTAATGCACACTGTACCTACAGTGGCACGTTGTAATAGACAATGAAACGTTAACTACTACAATTACATACTATGACATAGTAAGTACTGGAACTTGGTCGTTGCCATTCTGGTACCAGCAAATTTTATAACGCCGTGTCCTAACGGATTAAACCCTCAGTCTTTTATACAGCAAATAACATTAACACTGGTACAGGTACTACTGGTGAATTACCAGCCTACAGTCAACTCAAGTGGTGGAATGGGAAAACAATGAGTTTAACAACACACACACAGTGATAAAAAGTGGATTAGTTATGTGTATATGGAATGTTAACATTTGTTAAATATCCTCTGTGACTGAGGAACTCTGAGCATGTGTTTTTTAGTGCTACCCCCTTGTTCAGATGAGGCATAAAAGCATTTTAATTGTGTTCACTGTGTGCTGTGGTGCTCTGTGTCAAAATGTCAACGGGGACTGGCTGTCCCAGTGGGCGTTTCAATTACAAACCAAGTGCATGTTACAACTGTAATGCAAATGGGTGTAAATTATATCCGACCATAACATCTCTTCAGGCACTCAAGTGTTCTCACAGCATGGAGCTATAACGACTAGCTTTCGCTACGCATTGAATGAATTAAACTGAACAAAAAGAATTCACAGAGGAACTCTGCTTGTGAGATATATATATATATATATATGTACAGAGAGAGAGAGAGAGAGAGAGAGAGAGAGAGAGAGAGAGAGAGAGAGAGAGAGAGAGAGAGGCAAATGAATAGGTCTCTGTAATCAACATGATGGGGGGGCTATTGGCTGTGATCATTAAAGTCCAGCAGGGGGAGTGGCCCAGGGGGAGGTAATTGGGAGATGCTGAGAGAGGGAGGGAGAGAGAGAGAGAGAGAGAGAGAGAGAGAGAGAGAGAGAGAGAGAGAGAGAGAGAGAGAGAGAGAGAGAGAGAGAGAGAGAGAGAGAGAGAGAAAGAGAGAGAGAGAGACAGACAGACAGACAGACAGACAGACAGACAGAAATAAAGTTAGCACGAAAGAAAGAACAACGAACAAACAAGAGATACGGTAGACAGAAATTAGGGCGGGAGGGTGGGGTGTGGGCTAGAGGGGAATAGGGGGAAATAGAGGGGAAAGCATAAGTGAGGGCTTATTGGGTTTTCTCTCGTTCTCTCTCGCCCCGCTCCGCTCCGCTCCACGCTGCCTGTTATTGTAAGCGATGCATCCTGTCTGACAAACTATTTGATTAGTGCGGTGGTGGGGAGTAAATCAGTGCAGGGGATCAGCGCTCGGGGCTCTAACCACGAACACTAAAGACATTTGGACTTCTGCTGCTTATGATGGGGTGGGGGGAGCTAAAGTGGAGAGATAGGGGAGAATGTCACTATCAGCCACAAATGGGTTTCCAGAAAACCACAAAAACAATCGTTGGGGGAGAGAGTGCATGCATTGCATGCACTACCACTAACACAAGTCTGCCATGTTAACCAAAAGTATCTGGAGACGAAATAACGACATGTGACACAATGATGATTAGATGGATGATTATTTATATCATCGTAACTATACATTAAGATCTAATTAAGCGAGTATGTCACATATACTTTATGTTTATTATTGTTCCTTAACAACTTGTAACCCTAACTAAATAAGACCTCTTATTTAAATTTGAGCAGAATTACCCTTTAGTTTGTAGACACAAACTTGGCTTCATACATGAAAAATCAAAGAGACAGTGTAGGGTCCAAGGATATAAAATAATTTGCGTGTCTTACAGACATCCTTTTGCCATAGGAAGGCTATTGTTGTGTGTGATGGAATGCTGGAAGACCAAAGAATATCAGGGTCCATAGAATACAATGGGGACTTTCAGAATTGCATGCAGCATGCTTTAGATCAGTCTTTCTCAAACTTTTTCAGACCGAGGACCACTTCGTTGACCAGCGAAATGTTCAGGGACCATCTCTCAACTGAACTTACAGTCAGCCTACTTTGACACTGCTAATTTCGATGCAGACCACTTACGTTTTATTCACAGTAGTTACAAGTCTGTCTTATTGTGGTGAAAACAAGACTTAAGCAATGTTTAGCTTTGTAATTATGCTACAAATATAGTCTACTGCTAGCTTGTCTTGGAAAGTAGAAATCCCCTCGCGGACCACCTGAGCTCTGTCACAGACCACCAGTGGTCCCAGGACCACACTTTGAGTATCACTGCTTTAGATTAAGAATAACAAAGGGCTATTTTGAGTCAAGACACAAAGCTGTCTAAAACCAGTGCAAAGTGATCAAGCGCCTTATTGCTCCTCTAACACTGTAGTAGAAATTTCTTTTGTTATTTTTAAATAGTGTTTTTGGGGATTTTTAAAAGTTTTTTTCAGACAGGATAGTGGGAGATGGCAGAGAGAGAGGGGGAAGGATCGTGAAATGTCCTGGGCCGCGATTCGAACAGTAAAACGGCTACAAAGCACCTCTGAAATAGATTATAAATAATTATACTACTAACTGAGCCAGGAGAAAAGAAAAAGACAAACAAAAAGAAAACAAAGAGAAACAGGGTGTGACATGAGGCATTGTAGATGCTGGGCCTCACTTCCTGAAAATGATGTTCAACAACAGGATAGCAGAGTGCATGTGGACATATTCATTGGTACCCACGCTTCAGAACAGCAGTCCAACATAGCAGCAGCTGAACTCTCTCTTCATCTGTATCTGTTGGTCCCTCCCCACCCTCTCTCTCTCACACACACACA
Source organism: Engraulis encrasicolus (assembly GCF_034702125.1). Taxonomy (NCBI): domain Eukaryota; kingdom Metazoa; phylum Chordata; class Actinopteri; order Clupeiformes; family Engraulidae; genus Engraulis; species Engraulis encrasicolus. The sequence goes on from NC_085870.1 coordinate 16,408,465, forward strand.
CTCTCTCTCTCTCTCTCTCTCTCTCTCTCTCTCTCTCGCACACACAGACACAGACACACATACACATACACAGACACAGACAGGCGCGCGCGCACACACACACACACACACACACACACACACACACACACACACACACACACACACACACACACACACACACACACACACACACACACACACACACACACACACACACACACACACACACACACACACACACACACACACCTTT
>NC_085870.1:16411199-16413699 GCF_034702125.1 Engraulis encrasicolus
CTGTTGATGCATTGGCTTGCATTAGCATAACAAACCCCAGATATAGGCCTACAGTAAACCAGAAGCCACAAACCAACTTAGTCTGTCGTATGTCTGTTCGCCTGGAATGTTTTGATTTGCCTGCTGGTGGCGCCCAACAAACATTTACATGCAACTATCACATGGATCGTCTTCATCCTATAGAATTCGATGTTGACTTGAATGGGCCTGCCCAACGTTCACACGTCTGATATTTCTAACAACAGACTTGTGAATTCAATATCAGACGTCTGCCAATGGCAACCATTTTTGGACGCTACTTTTGTGTTTTGTGTCTCTCCGCAAGGAATCCGGTCACCTCTGTCTCAAAATGATTTAGCATTTAATTCTAGAACGGCAAATCAAGTTTTGACGACAACAATTTTCATTAAATCAATGTGTCGTTGTCAAATTTAGGATGAACAACAAATAATCTAAGGGTAGCCATGTATATAAGCGGGATTACTTTCCATGTTGTGGAATAGCTCCCTTCAGATCAAGACCTGCATCTCTCGGTCGGTTGGTCAGTTGGTCGGTGGTCGGTTGGTCGCTATTCCACGTCAGGGACGTTCTTGCCAAACCTTAGCCCTGACCATTAGACATGGGGCCCAGGTAGCCAGCTCTGATTGCTCTTGTTGGTGCTGTATAGTATGGTAAAACATGCTATCCCTCACTGCCTTTTTGTTACATTTCAACTCTTGGCATTTGAGGATTTGAGGTTAAGCAAGAAGTTGCACAATGGGACCTACAGCACAATTGGTAACACTTCCAAATAAGGGGCCATAATTAACAGTAAAGTAGCTATAACCTAATACTTAAGTAAGGGATAATAATCATTACTTAAAGCCATATTAGACACATACTAATTGTTATTAATGGATATGTTGGAGCATTAGTAAGCAGTTACTTAACTATTAGATAACAATAGCATATTATTATTTAACTAATAGATAAGTAAGGGCACAGTTAATAGTTAAGTAGCTATCAGGTCATACTTAACTAAGGACCAAAATTAATACTTACTTAATACAAAAGTATGGCATAACTAATGGATAAATAATACATAAATATTGGGAGTTGGGACCCTTATATTAGAGTTGGCTGAGGATAACTAATGGTTAATTAATGGATAGATATTGGTGTTTGGGACCCTATTAGAGTTGGCTGCAGATAACTAATGGTTAATTAATCTATAGATATTGGTGTTTGGGACCCTTATAATAGAGTTGGCTGCGCATACCTAATAGTTAAGTAATCACTGTAATAATGGCAACAGGAGCCATTATATAGCAAGTATTGGACGTACACTTCTCAATGATGGTGGGGTGATGAGATGTAATTTGTTCATATGCCACTTATTAGTTTTAATGGTAAAAACCCTACAATAAATGCAGAACATTATGAAGAGTAATAGTTTTGAAGCAAAACTAAACCATTCCTTTGTGATAATTAAGTTAATGTCTGAGAATATTAGCTCCAAGAAGTGCAGTGCATGATGGGTACTCAATCTACAGACAATATTTCGGTATTATTTATTCATTAGTTATGCCTTACTTTTGTATTAAGTAAGTGTTAATTTTGGTCCTTAGTTAAGTATGACCTAATAGCTACTTAACTATAATTGTACCCTTACTTATCTATTAGTTAAATATTTTTTATGCTATGAACTTGTAACATAAGGTAATAGTTATCTAATAGTTAAGTAACTGCTTGCTAATGTTTGACATATGCATTAATAACAATTAATATGTGTCTAATGTGGCGTTAAGTAATGATTATTAACCCTTACTAAAGTATTAGGTTATAGCTACTTTGCTGTTAATTATGGCCCCTTATTTGGAAGTGTTACCGCACAATTTTGTGTGGATGAAGGATGTGATCAGAATGGGAGATCAGCATGGTAAAATGGTAAACGGACTGCATTCATAATAATGCTTCTCTGCTCATCTGAGCATTCCAAGCATTTTTCAATGTATGCTTCGCATTCACCCATTTACACACCAGTGGAAAAGACTGCTTTCAAAGGGGCTAAATAGTCCCAAACTTGCCGTCATTGCCATTGTTTTCATTCTTAAAGAACAGAGCTAGCACAACACAACAAGAACCACCTTATCTCACGGAGAATCATCAGCAGTCTCTCATTCACTATCTTCTACTCATTCACTTCAGATTGATCACAGTCTACCTTTATTCATTATCTCCCACAGTCATTCACTATCTAACCTCGTGCTTCCATCGTCTGGCTTAATATCACTCTGTCTGTCTGTCTGACAAAATATAAAGTCTCCTCTTTAACCCTAAAGCGACCGACTGGGGTCATTACATATTTTCATACACCCTTTCTGCAATTTTCATCAGAAAAACGTGTCCTTTTATGACCCCAAGAGGATCCATGAGATACTCAACATTAGAATGTCCATTGTTGTTGTAATTTTCAAACTCTGTTTTTTGTATTTTGTGTCTTGGGGCAGGCCATGGTCAG
>NC_085870.1:16418699-16423699 GCF_034702125.1 Engraulis encrasicolus
GTGTGTGTGTGTGTGTGTGTGTGTGTGTGTGTGTGTGTGTGTGTGTGCGTGCGTGCGTGCGTGCGTGCGTGCGTGTGCGTACGTGTGTGCGTGTGTGCGTGTCTGTGTGTGTGTGTGTGTGTGTGTGTCTGTGTGTGTGAGAGAGAGAGAGAGAGAGAGAGGCAGAGAAAGAGGAAGAGGAAGAGGAAGAGTGTTTACACCCTTACACAGTAGCCTTGACCATAAGCAGTGTGTGTCTTGACGTGAGACTACAGAAACAACCCACACAGGACCCAAGCCAACCAAGGTAGGTGCCAAAGTGCCAGTGCTCCAGTCCTTATTAGTAACTCCTGTTGTGTAAGGAGTTTCAGGTGGACTGCACTATAAAAACAGGGACACACTAATACACTGTGCTTATATGCCATAAACCTCAGTCCTGGAACATAAGACAATACAACGTGCTGCTTACAATGCTGCTACCCCAATCTACTACTTTATATAACTACTGTTATTATACTGTTACTTGCTACTGTCACTGTAATTATTTCTATTATTGTAATGTCTACATTCTATATTTATCTATCTTCTGTTTACATGTTCAATATTCAATGTTCAATGTTTATTATTGACCACTTATTGTACCAGTCCATCACTGTTACCTGTCCTGTCTTGCACTTTACACTACTCTCCAAAAGAGTTGTCGCCTATCCATCTGTTTGGAATAACAGCTAATAACCTGACTTTCAATTAATCACTTGGCTTCAGAAGTCACTCATATGAAAGCTACAACCCTCCCGAATGAAAATGTATGTACAAAAATACATTTCATGCACCAAAGGAAGATTGACCCTTTATTGAACACAGACAGGGCAGATTTTCACAAGACAAAAGTTTTGTCGCCTATCAAACATAATGTGAAAATGAGCAGATAAGTCACTTCAAAACACTTCAAACACGCAGATCGGGTGTCATTCTTAATCACTGATTCACTCACACCTCTCCAGAAAATCAACTTTGGCCTTAGGTGTATGTTTAGGGTCATTGTAATCATGGAAAGCAACACAATGAAAATCAATGGAGTTCAATGAGAGATGGTGACATATTCGCTATTCGTAGAGCAATACATGTTTAACTTCATGATTTAATCAATGATAAAAGCCCTCAAACACCTGCAGCATGCATGTAGCTCCTCATAAGAGCTGTATCCGTACCATGTTTCACTTTATGCACCATTTCTCTTTTTTCATATGAAGGGTTTATTTGCAAAACGGTGTATCTCCATTTTTTGACTTTTGCATTTTATTATTGGAAATGACTGTTCAGAGGTCCTATCACCTATGTGTGAATTCTTACCATTCAACTATTTTGAGAACATTCTTCTTTAACCTATATAAAATGCATTTTGCAATGCAATTCAATGGAACATGCAATACAAAAATGTCAATTTCCCAACATTCTACAAAATGGAGATACACCGTTTTGCAAATAAACCCTTCATATTCTTCATCTCCAACACCATATAGTTTTGATGCTATCAGTTCTAAAATGGTTGATCTTGGGATCTTGACTTATGAGTATGAGTCCCATTAGCCTTCATTTTTGTCAGAATTAGGCCTGACATACTCTTGGCTGGCTTTTTTGAGACAGGACAGTGGGAGAAACTTCTTTGGTGTTAAAGGTGAAAAATTTGGAAAAAATGATGCCTAAAGTCAAACATGGGAGGGATACAGCTCTTATGTTGAGCTGCATGCATGCTGCTGGTGTGTGAGGGCTTTTATCATTGATTACATCATGAAGTTAAAAATGTATTGCTCTACGAATAGCAAATATGTCACCATCTCTCATTGAACTCCATTGATTTTCATTGTGTTGCTTTCCATGATTACAATAACCCTAAACATAGCCTACACCTAAGGCCAAAGTTGATTTTCTGGAGAGGTGTGAGTGAATCAGTGATTAAGTATGACACCCGATCTGTGTGTTTGAAGTGTTTTGAAGTGACTTATCTGCTCATTTTCACATTATGTTCGATACGCGACAAAACTTTTGTCTTGTGAAAATCTGCCCTGTCTGCGTTCAATAAAGGCTCAATCTTTCTTTGGTGCATGACATTTATTTTTGTACATACATTTTCATTCGGGAGGGTTGTAGCTTTCATATGAGTGACTTCTGAAGCCAAGTGATTAATTGAAAGTCAGGTTATTAGCTGTTATTCCAAACAGATGGATAGGCGACAACTCTTTTGGAGAGTAGTGTATGTCAGTCTGTAAAATGTCAGTCTTGTATATGTCTATGTCCAGTCATGGTATACGAGAAAACGTAATTTCATTTCCCTTGTATGACTTGTGCATATAAAGAAAGTGACAATAAAAGCTTGACTTGACTTAACAGCAGGGCTATTCAATTAGAATCTCAACTGGGCCTAAATTCGAAACCAAGAACTTAAGTCAGGCCACACATTTTCATTAACGTGGTAATGACACTTCAAAATCAGTAGTCTACAAACAAATGTTAAACATGTTCCTCTAACCTAAAGCTTAACCACATTGAATGTTCAGTGTATAAGACAAGCAAGAGATTCACAGGACAATCTTGTGTTGTACAGCACTGTCAATACTGCATTGTAGTTTACTGTATATTGCTATACCTGGGGGCCACATCTGGGCCGCATCTGGACTGCGTCTGGGCCGCATGTGGCCCTTGGGCCGTCAGTTGAATAGGCCTACCATACAGTAAAAGCACATTGACCATGGCGACCCAGGTTCGAATCCCGCTTTGATCATTACCTCACCCCACCCCAACCGTTTCAACTATTTCTTCTCTCTGGTGTACTACTATGTACAGTAATAAAGGCACACCAATATTTTAAAACAATGTAAACAATGTCTACAGCTCCCAAGTATTAATTAGAAGGGCAGTGATTTAACCCTTTGTCATGGCTTTGTCATGGCTTCCTCAGACCAAAGGGGTGCTGCAAATGCCTCACAAACCAGCAGATGAAATCAATCACCAGATGAAATCAACAGAGGAAACCAGCAGATGAAATCAAATCTCTGTACTGCAAGTTGGAAAACAAGAGTGTGTCTGCTGCCTGAACCTCTGCTGCCTGGGATTCTCTAGACACGCCAGCCTATTTCTGTACACACACTCAGTTAAAAGAATTACAAAACACCATTTTCTCTTTTCAGTTGTCATATTGCATTTTACGCAGGCTATAGTGTAAATGTCAATCAAACACAGACACACACACGCACACACACACACACATACACACACACGCACACGCACACACACACACACACACACACACACACACACACACACACACACACACACACACACACACACACACACACACACACACACACACACACACACAGTGATATGGAGAGAAAGAGAAAGGGGGAGCAGACACCCAGAGTATCAGTCTAACAGACTGTAAAAATGGGCTACTCCTTCAAACAGATGACTTCTCCAAAAATAGTTTGCTTGTCCAACTTCAAAAGATTTAATCTTTAACCATTTGACAGAAAATCAACTTTGCCAAAGTCAATTTCAGAGAGATGTCTCGTTTTTTTTCTTTTTCGGAGACCCTTGGTGAGTGTTTCTACCCCTCTCGTTTGATCTGTGGCCTCTCTCGCTCGCTCGCTCGCTCGCTCTCTTTCTCTCTCTCTCTCTCTCTCTCTCTCTCTGTCCTTCATGTCCATTCTCCATCCTCTCCTCGTCTTTGTATCTAACTGCTGGCCAGGTCGTAGCCTATTGAAATAGATGAGGCTGGGCTGATTGCAGTCTGGAGTGGAGCCTCTTTAGCTGGATGACTTGATTGCCTGCCCTGCCCCGACTGCAGTACCGACACACTCTTTTATGTCCTCACCTCTTCCTCAGCGATCCTCGATACCTTATTATCTTCGCTTCACACACACACACACACACATGCATGCACGCTGCACACTTACACATGTGCACACACACAGACATGGACACAGACACGGACACGGACACGGACACGGACACGGACACGGACACGGGCACTGGCACTGACACTGACACTGACACTGACACGCACACGCACTCACATACACGCGCACACACACACGTACATGTACAAACACATACATGCACAAGCACACACACACGCACACATACATAAGCACACACACACACACACACACATGCACGCGCACATGCGCAAGCGCACACACACACATCCCATTACGTTATACATATTCTGCCTAAATGTGGTAATTACCTAAAGCAGAGTATTGTGTCTTCATTAGAGCGGGAGAGAGGTGCCAACAAGACAAAGCAGTGCTTCTCGATAACATCCATCACGCACACACACACACACACAAACACACACGCACACACACACACACACACACACACACACACACACACACACACACACACACACACACACACACACACACACACACACACACACACACACACACACACACACACACACGCCTGGTTTCTGTTTCTGGTGTTGGAGATAAACAGCTGTTCCACCGCACATCTGCTGTGTGCCACATACACATGCATCTCCGAATGTTTTCTGCAAATGTGTCTACTTTGGTCCTCCAGGGAGTTCTATCATTCCTCCATGTGTTTATCTGGGCCTGGGATGGGATGGCCAGCCGGCAGGTGTGCTTGTGTGTGTGTGTGTGTGTGTGTGTGTGTGTGTGTGTGTGTGTGTGTGTGTGTGTGTGTGTGTGGGTGTGTGTGTGTGTGTGTGTGTGTGTGTGTGTGTGTGTGTGTGTGTGTGTGTGTGTGTGTGTGTGTGTGTGTGTGTGTGTGTGTGTGTTAGTGGTGTCAATAATAATCGATTCGGCAATGCAATGCAATGTGGGGCATTGACAATTCAATTCAATGCGGCAACTTCCATAATCGATGCGGCAATTTTCTTCGCTTTCAGTAGAAATGTAATGCATTGCAATGCATTGTAGAATTGAATCGAATCGAATCGAATCCAATCGAATCGAATCGCTACGTGAGGGCAGTGCCAATGCACACCACTA
>NC_085870.1:16446199-16458699 GCF_034702125.1 Engraulis encrasicolus
AGGATGAAAAGGAAGAGGATGAGGATAAGGAGGAGGAGGAGGAGGAGGAGGAGGAGGAGGATGGTGGGTTTGGAGTGTGATAGGAGAGGAGAGAGGAAAGGAAGGCAAGGGTGGGGGAAACAAAGGGGAAATTAATGGCAATTACTACATCACAAAACATGACACTGCATCATCCACCCCGGGGTGGGAAGTTGTCGAGGCAGCACCGGCATGTAGTTTCTGCAGAGCTGGAATAATGGAAGCTGGCTGAACAGCTTACTGCAGTGGTTCCCAAACTAGGGGTCGGGGCCCCTAGTCAAGGGCGCCGTAAAGAGTTTTAAAGTGGTGGTGCATTTTTTTCCCTCATTCTTTATTTCTTAACACTGTAACTGCTGCTGCACTCCACTCTTCTGTCTGCAGCTAAAATTGAGAAAGCCTCATTTAGGGAGCCCAAACGTGGGGATGCAAATGCACCACTGCATCCCCCTTTCTGGTCCCTATGACCCTAGTGGGGTCACAGAGGTACTGCAGTGTATTCATAGAAAGAAAAAGTTATTCATAATAACAGGGAATAAAGCACATGGTTAATACCTACCACAATTCTGTAAACTGGTTTGTAACAATACTCTCGGTAACACTTTATAATAAGTACCCCTTTTTGAGCATTAGTTAACCCTTAGTTAAGCCTTATTTTAACATTAGTTAACCCTTAGTGAAGCACAAGTTAGTCATTATGTAAGTATTATTTCTTATTTCTTAATCATTAACTACTACCGTTAGTAAATGGTTTGTGTGTACTGATGTAACTGTTCGCTAAGCAAAGTTAAGCCTTAGTTAAGCCTTATTTTTAACATTAGTTAACCCTTACTGAATCACGAGTTAGGCATTATGTAAGTATTATTTCTCATTTCTTAATCATTAACTTCTACCGTTAGTAAATGGTTTGTGTGTGCTGATGTAACTGTTCGCTAAGCAAAAGTTAAGCCTTAGTTAAGCCTTATTTTAACATTAGTCAACCCTTAGTGAATCACGAGTTAGTCATTATGCATTTTTTTGGTAATGATTCGTTTATGGTGATTGAACTTTCTGATAAGCATTAGTAAACCATCATTAAAATGTCAGATAACCCACCTTTATTTATGAAAAAAACATTATCTCTTTGTTGCCTCCTACAACCTAACCATTACCAAGTACTATTAGGCATGTATGGCAACGGTTTGTAAACTCTTGCTTTAGCATTAGTGAAATCTTAATTAACCCTTTTGTAATGGTTAGTGTGTGATGACTGGTAACATGGCAAACAGTAAGTTGAGGCTCACGTGACTGCCCCTCATGGATGTTTCTGGACATTAACAAATGACTTGATAAGCATTGCTTATGCATTATCAACGATTTATAACCCATTACTTAAGTATATCTGGGGAACTGATCTAAAGTGAAAACCTTCCCATGCTTTACAACACATTAACAAATGACTTGTTAAGCATTGCTTATGCATTATCAAGGATTTACAACCCATTACTTAAGTTTATCTGGGGAACTGATCTAAAGTGAAAGCCTGTTATGGCTTCACAACACATTAACAAATGATTTGATAAGCATTGCTTATGCATTACCAAGGATTTATAACCCATTACTTAAGTATATCTGGGGAACTGATCTAAAGTGAAAACCTGTTAAGGCTTTACAACACATTAACAAATGACTTGATAAGCATTGCTTATGCATTATCAAGAATTTTCAACTCATTACTCACTCATATCTGGGAAACGTTTAAAGTGAAAACCTTTCCATGCTTTCCAAAACATCAACAAATTACTTGATAAGCATTGCTTATGCATTATCAAGGATTTATAACCCATTATTTAAGTATACCTGGGGAACTGATCTAAAGTGAAAACCTGTTAAGGCTTTACAACATATTAACAAATGACTTGATAAGCATTGCTTATGCATTATCAAGGATTTAAAACCCATTACTTAAGTATATCTGGGAACTGATCTAAAGTGAAAACCTGTTCAGGCTTTACAACGAATTAACAAATGACTTGATAAGCATTGCTTATGCATTATCAAGGATTTAAAACCCATTACTTAAGTATATTTGGGGAACTGATCTAAAGTGAAAACCTGTTCAGGCTTTACAACGAATTAACAAATGACTTGATAAGCATTGCTTATGCATTATCAAGAATTTTCAACTCAATACCAACTCATATCTGGCAAACTTTTAAAGTGAAAACCTTTCCATGCTTTCCAAAACATCAACAAATGACTTGATAAGCATTGCTTATGCATTATCAAGGATTTATAACCCATTACTTAAGTATATCTGGGGAACTGATCTAAAGTGAGAACCTGATAAGGCTTTACAACGCATTAACAAATGACTTGATAAGCATTGCTTATGCATTATCAAGGATTTAAACCCCATTACTTAAGTATATCTGGGGAACTGATCTAAAGTGAAAACCTGTTAAGGCTTTACAACGCATTAACAAATGACTTGATAAGCATTGCTTATGCATTATCAAGGACTTACAACTCATTACTAACGCATATCTGGGGAACGTTTTAAGTGAAAATCTTTCCATGCTTTCCAAAACATCAACAAATGACTTGTTGAGCATTGCTTATGCATGGGAGGCAACATCTGAGAGATCTTACTATTCTCATCAAAAATATTTACAAACCACTTACACAATACATTTGAGATGTGAGATGATGTGCTTCATGGTAACGGTGACACAAGACAGACAACTTCAATATCTTTAACTATTTAATTTTTTAAAAGTAACAGTTATCAGCTTAAACAGTAACACAATGAAGAAAGAGAGATGAGGACTAGCAAAACGAAGAGATTAGATGAGGGGAGAGCTTGTGGAGAAGAGAGGTAGGCAAGAGAAGAGATATTTGCATTCATTAATCAAAATTTTCTACAAGGGCCGGTGGCGTTCATGTGTGCTTCGGATGTCAGTGTTTGGTATTTACGTAATTACCACATGAACGCACAATTAGGAACTGTACTGCATTTGAAAGATATTTTCTACTGGCCAGCAGCAGCGAGCCCGTACTTTTGAGCTCAGCCACTTTGCACTGTAGTTCAGGATTTCCCAAAATAGTTTTTATAATAAAAATATATTGAGAGTCTGTAATAGTGATCTAAAGTGAAAGCTGTAGAAACTGCATGATGACTTCTGTTCAGCTATGAAAATACTCCGGGTGTCGGCGGGCGTTATGGGAGAGAGGTGGCCGGGCGTTCACGGCCGCTATGGGAGATAAAGGGTTAAAGGAACTTCTCTGACGATGATGGTCCTTTGTAAAAAGTTTCAGGGGTAAACTGCCTTCATGATGCTACCTGTGAGGAAACAAACAAAAAAAGCACAGTTTTCAATTATGGGCAATATTATTGGACACAAGTCATGTAGAAAGCAATATGCACTAAGAAGCAGGAACTCAGACCGTTATCGACTTTTTCCATATACAGTCCCTTCCAAAGGGTTTGGAACAGAAAGGCGCATGACATTGGAGTACATCTCGTCTTATTATGCCATAGGGTCATTTCACGTGAAATCAGACACTTTGGGACCCGACCGACACCAGTGTTAATTTCGTGACGAAATATTTTCGCCATAATTATCGTTAACGATTGTTTTTCCCCTGACGACAATAAAACGATGACGAAAAAAACAGCATGGGTTTGTACGAAAAATATAACGATATTGATTTATATTTTCGTCAAAAAAATAAAAATGTGACTACAATACCATCAGAGACGAAAACCAATAGGAAGCATTTTTGTTAATATGTCACTGAAACATTGAAAAAGAATTTCCTGATCTTTCGCAAGTCGCGACCCATCTGCTCCGCGTCTCCCTCCCCTCCCTCACACACACAAACACGCAGGCACAGTGACAGGCAGCGTCGGCGCTGCACGCCCGTGACCTTTTTTTAACAGCAGTAGCCTACTTTTCAGGGCAATCCTGGCTGGACAAAAATATGGTTGCCCATTTATCCATGACGAAGAAGTTTATGCAGTCATGAAATAGTGGTGGTGCTGTCTGTCCTAAAGTAGCAAACATCTTTCTCTAACGATGCCTTTTTTTTCTCCACTCCCAGTCGCTTTCATGAACCTGCTACCCGACGGTCGTTGTCTGATCTTTTTTCAATGTTCGCTAATGTTTGTAATTTAAGGGTCTATGCGTTGGTACAAGCCTTCTGATAAGAATCACTTTAGTGCTGATCGCAAAGGATTCGGAAGTGTGGAGTTTTGCGACTTGTTTCAGTCAAGGACACTGAAATAGGAAGTAAACGGCCTTTCCACGCTTTCATATGCGTTTTTCCAATAACATCTTGCGAATGCATGCAACATGGACACAACCATGTCAACGAGAGCGCGTATGCCGTCACAACTTCGAATCAAGCAAATAATATGCAACAGCTTGCAATACGCGCCAACAGGTGCCTGTAGGCTACCCCGCGACGCTCTTGATTACTGGTATACCCACAAGTATTTTTTCATAACGTGCAGTCCCGTTTTTCCCCCGAAGTCGTAAAATATCGACAGAGCTGTATGAGTGTCGCGGCCATGATTTTTTTTACACATTGGACGCACTGGCTTATAAGACACTCTGGCAGTTTTTGACAATATTTCATGATTACAATATGTAATTTTAATCATTGATTTCCCCAAATTGTATTTTAGTTTGACAATTTTATAGAGAAGTGTAGACAAGAGGAAATGAATGTAATATTTTGGTTGACTAAAATTATTTTAGATTTCGTCGACTAAAATTGTATGAATTTTAGTCAGCTAAAACTAGTAAGGCTGTAACGATACACCCAACCCACGATTCGGTTTGTATCACGATATATGACCCACGGTTCGATATGCCTCACGATTTTATTACTTTTTAAGGGAAAAAAAATAAGAAGAAAATAAATTATGGGCTATATTTATATATAGGCCTATGCTTTCTTTTTGCATTTACCTGCCTACATTATTTTTTTAGGTCTACTAAATGATGTTGCAGATATAGGCCTACCACTGCAACCTGTTCCCCAGGTGTTGACATCAAAGCACAACACAGAGAAATAAGGGATATTAGTTCACCAAGGAAAAATAGGCTTATTACAAATAGGCTTAGATCATATCATGCTGAGATGCTGACCATGTGTGAGAGACAGAGATGGAGAGAGAAGGGTCAGGGTTCCAGTATAGGTAGCCTATAACAACTGTCTCACATTGTCAAACATTATCCAATTAATATCCAAACATTAACTGAAAACAACACTGGTAATATTTCGTCAGGAAACATGTTGTATTAAGTTACTTACAGAAATGCAACACTTAATTTTGATGTTTAATATTTTTGTAACTGTTTTGATCGTGCAGCAGCGCGCACGCGCTTATAAAAACAAAACTCGAAATGAACCTCAGTTATGTTCTCAGTATGCAACACGCACGTTGTCTTTTGTTTGGTTTTGTGATTTGACATTTTGAAATGGAGCATGTTTTCGCTAGGCAGGCTTTCAACGTGGGGAGGATATAATGCTGCCTCATATCCACATCGACCTCAACGTTCGCCCGACTTCAGACACTCTTATGAGCGTTTCAAATTTGGGCAGGCGGAGCATCTCGCTCTCTCGCATTATTTCTCTCTCTCCGCTCAACGTCTATCTCCACTCAACATACATCGGCGCATGCATGAATCTAAAACATCTTCACACGTTTGATAAAGCCTTCTTGGTCTGTTGTTCATTTCTGTGCTTTACCTTCCGACGTTTGCCCAAGTTTTTTGTCTCGCGGTCGCGGAGGTTGCTCAGGCAATGAATAACAACCAATGCACGTGCTGCTGGTTGGACGGAACATTTTACAGGAGAGAGGGGTGAATGGAAGTGTTACTCGCTCATGTGCACCCCATTTCTAATTGTCTTTGAGCGCATATACAAGCATTAAGCGCATATGCAAGCATTTGCCTGTATCCTGCTGTTTTCTAGACTGAGGGGTAACAACTTTAAAAGGGCGCATCGCGATTCTGCGAGGAAGGTTCGCGATAGGGATTCGTGGGTCTGCGTACCGCGATCCCTCGGTTCGATGCAATATCGTTACAGCCTTAAAAACTAGACTAAGACAAAAATGATTTAGATGACCAAATTGTGACTAAAACTAAAATTGCATTTTCGTCAAGAGACTAAAACTAAATTAAAAATTCCTCTCAAAATTAACACTGACCGACACAGATTTCAAATCATACTTGCTGTGCCTGTTTAGTAGCAAGGTAGCACCCCAGAACTGCATTTGTGCGAATCTGACAATTGTGCCAATATTAAGGGAGAAACAGACTAGCGAAGGTTTACATATGAGGGTAGGGTATAGTCTACATGTTTCTGACATTGGCTCAGCAACTCACCCTATTGGACCATCCTCCATTCCTGGTTCCATCCCCCTGGGTGCTCGGTGCTGGCTGTGTCAACGTGCATGGGTGGCTACCCAACACTGTTCAAAAACATGATGAGATTTAGATGAGATTTAATATCAGACAAAATATTTATTACATATCACTAAAAGCAAATACTGTGTCAAGCCCTACATAGCCTAAATAAACGAAACAGTGCCAGCATGCATACTTACACTGGGTCTGCGTCAGGGGGCACTTCCAGGAGATCTGGTCAATACTGTGTCACTGGTGTCAACAGTGAGTGGGCTGAACGTTCATCTGTACAATGTAAACAAACATTTAATTATTTCCCATACACCTAAAACAATTACATGTGTATGACATTAGCTCACTAACTCACCCTATTGGGTCATCCTCCACTCCTGGGTCCATCCCCATGTGCCATGGGTGCCCGCTGCTGGCTGTGTCAACATGCATGGGTGGCTGGCTACCCAACACTGTTCAAAAACATGATGATTTAGATGAGATTAAATGTCACAAAAACAATGCCAGCATGTATACTTAGGCCTACACTGGGTCTGCATCAGCGGGCACTTCCACTTATCAAATCAATCTGTCATGAGCCAACAACTGAGAGAGGAAAAAGTCAAGTCACAATTTAGCTTTCATGACAGTAAATTACTACATTAGTGCAAATAAATACATCAGCAGGTTCACAACGCCATTAATTATTTCTGAGGTCAGCCTACTGTAAGAAAGCTTGGGACAAATCATTCATGCAGTCATTTCAGAAGTCAGTAGGCTTAAGCTTACCTCATCTAAACATACAAAAAACAACATGACTCACTACAAAGACCTCAGAAAAGAAACTAACTTACATTTATGGTAGTCCAACACCGTTAGTAATGTGCCAATCTCTTTGCCTACATCTGCAAAGCTACTCAACGTGACACCTCCTCTCAGTTTGTTTACATCTGGCGTCCACCTCTCCCCAATGCAATGAATTAGCTATGCACGATGGGCATGAGATTGTGTATCTTGCAAGCGACAGGGATTCATCTTTCAAATGAGAAAGGACTGTGCAGGCAATTGCATGTATGTTCAGTGAATATCAAAACATTTTAGCAGCCAAACTTACTTGGATGCAACAGCAGCAGCGGCAGCAGCAGGAGTAGGCAGTAGGCAGCAGCAGGCAGGCAGCTCATCGCATGCTCTTCTCGCATTCGCTCCAACTTCTCGTGTCAACTTTGATTAATACTTCCGACACTGTCAACATCCACATGCCAATACGTCCGCGAAAACACCTTGAAATGACGACTCTTCTCCGTTTAGACTTGTAATTGTCCTTCAGCAATATAAACCGTGAACACTGAACAAGACACTACTTCCTCAAAGTTTAATGTGTCCCCTCAAAGAACGTCCCCTGGAAACACTGATCACAAAACAACATCCGGTCGATTAACCACTTCCTGGAATATTTGAATTATCCTCCTTGGAATTATCAGAGACGATGCTAATTAGAATAGAGAATCTTTGGTATTACCCCTGTAATTAAGAGATCAGAGATTTCTAAAACTAGTGAAAAAGAGTTACAAAGTTAATTGTGTTTCCTGCTGGCCATTTTCGGTTGTTTTGACGGAGAGTAATGAATATGACTGAGCTGTATTTTACCGCGATTTCAACGTTGTGTCATTTCAACAGTATTCTGGTCAAGGTAAAATAAAATAATATATATATATATAGGCCTATATTAAAAACGTTTAAAAAAAAAACAAAAAAACAATGTCACTGTTAGTTGTAGGCCTACAGCAGATACCCACACATATGAGGTATCAAAATTATGGTTGAGATGTCTAGTTTTCAAAAAAAAAAAAACTTGGGTTGGACTTTCAGTTATGGTGCTGTTGTTTACAAATTGTGTCAGAGTGAATTCTGAGGGTTAACATTACTTGTCCACCTAAGCAGTTGTATGTCTCTATGCAAGTGGGTGTTTGAGTACTCTATTAGTTGTAGAGAACAATAGGCCTATTGCCATTGAGAGTAAATAGAATGGAGGCCAAAATTCTATTTCATTGTTGAAGCCAAGTTGGAGCCAAGGTTGGACCCAAAAAGACCAAAAAATGGCCAAATCCCATTCATTCCTATGAGAGACATAAAACCCTGTATCTCCCTTAAATGCCACTCCAGGGGGATAATTTTTCGCTCAACTAGTAGGTCCCCTTGCTCTCCAACTTACCAGGGTGGTGATTTTTTGTGGTGATGTTTTGTTTTAGAGAGATATTAAAAGTTAAATTGACCAATGAGCATCAGAACATGGTTTGATTGACCGTTAGAAGTCTTGTTGTTGTCCAATCAGCACCTGCGTTTGGCGTTGCTAAGGTGGAATGTAAGTTGGAATGTTCCCAAATCTGGCTTCAAAGCGTTGAATGGCAAATAGCGTTGATTTGGCGTCCATTCTATTTACTGTCAATGCCTATTGCTTAGCAAATTTTGTTAACTAGCATGCTAACTAGCGATTTCTGCTATTTTGCTCTGTGCTTGCAATGGCTCAAATGGAGGGGAATGTTTTGCGCTTAGTGTAAGCTTAATCTACCTTTTGGCAGTAGCCTACACAAAATTAATGTTTAGACTGTGCTTTTTTATTTGTTTCCTCACAGGTAGCATCATGAAGGCAGTTTACCCTTAAAAAAGGACCATCATCGTCAGAAAAGTTCCTTTAACCCTTTAGCTCCCATAGAGGCCGTGAACGTCCGGCCACCTCTCTCCCATAACGCCCGCCGACACCCGGAGTATTTTCATAGCTGAACAGAAGTCATCATGCAGTTTCTACAGCTTTCACTTTAGATCACTATTACAGACCCTCAATACCTATATTTTTATTATAACAATTATTTTGGGGAGATCCTGAACTACAGTGCAAAGTGGCTGAGCTCAAAAGTAGCCTAGCCTACGGACTCACTGCTGCTGCCCAGTTGAAAATATCTTTTAAATGCAGTACAGTTCCTAATTGTGCGTTCATGTGGTAATTACGTAAATACCAAACACTGACATCCGAAGCACACATGAACGCCACCGGCCCTTGTAGAAAATTTTGATTAACGACTTTACGAGCTGATGACGTACACAACAGCTGGCTCTACTCTCACCATGGCAACCGCTAAGTTGAAATACTCAAAAACCGGCATTCAGTATGTTCAGATAGTCATGGTAAATGACTGTCAGAAAATATTCAGCATTTTTACCTTTTGACTTCCTAATTCATTTGCTTGCTGTAGCTGATGAACAACAGTCTATTATTGTTTTATTAACAAAAAAAATGGCCAGAGTCTCACTCTGGTCCACCATCTTTAAGTTGTAAACAACAACAAAATAGCACATGAACGCAACGCACTTGTAAATACCACTTCACAACTAGATAATATCTACTAGATAAGACTGAATGCACTATATCTCTTCTCTTGCCTCCCTCTCCTCTCCACAAGCTCTCCCCTCATCTAATCTCTTCATTTTGCTAGTCCTCATCTCTCTTTCTTCATTGTGTTACTGTTTAAGCTGATAACTGTTATCTTTTAAAAATTAAATAGTTAAAGATATTGAAGTTGTCTGTCTTGTGTTACCGTTACCATGAAGGACATCATCTCACATCTCAAATGTATTGTGTAAGTGGTTTGTAAATGTTTTGATGAGAATAGTAAGATCTCTCAGATGTTGCCTCCCATGCATAAGCAATGCTCAACAAGTCATTTGTTGATGTTTTGGAAAGCATGGAAAGATTTTCACTTTAAAAGTTCCCCAGATATGCGTTAGTAATGAGTTGTAAGTCCTTGATCATGCATAAGCAATGCTTATCAAGTCATTTGTTAATGCGTTGTAAAGCCTTAACAGGTTTTCACTTTAGATCAGTTCCCCAGATATACTTAAGTAATGGGGTTTAAATCCTTGATAATGCATAAGCAATGCTTATCAAGTCATTTGTTAATGCGTTGTAAAGCCTTATCAGGTTCTCACTTTAGATCAGTTCCCCGGATATACTTAAGTAATGGGTTATAAATCCTTGATAATGCATAAGCAATGCTTATCAAGTCATTTGTTAATGTGTTGTAAAGCCTTAACAGGTTTTCACTTTAGATCAGTTCCCCAGATATACTTAAGTAATGGGTTATAAATCCTTGATAATGCATAAGCAATGCTTATCAAGTCATTTGTTAATGCGTTGTAAAGCCTTATCAGGTTCTCACTTTAGATCAGTTCCCCAGATATACTTAAGTAATGGGTTATAAATCCTTGATAATGCATAAGCAATGCTTATCAAGTCATTTTTTAATGCGTTGTGAAGCCTTAACAGGTTTTCACTTTAGATCAGTTCCCCAGATATACTTAAGTAATGGGTTATAAATCCTTGATAATGCATAAGCAATGCTTATCAAGTCATTTGTTGATGTTTTGGAAAGCATGGAAAGGTTTTCACTTTAAACGTTTCACAGATATGAGTGAGTAATGAGTTGAAAATTCTTGATAATGCATAAGCAATGCTTATCAAGTCATTTGTTAATGTGTTGTGAAGCCATAACAGGCTTTCACTTTAGATCAGTTCCCCAGATATACTTAAGTAATGGGTTGTAAATCCTTGATAATGCATAAGCAATGCTTATCAAATCATTTGTTAATGTGTTGTGAAGCCATAACAGGCTTTCACTTTAGATCAGTTCCCCAGATATACTTAAGTAATGGGTTGTAAATCCTTGATAATGCATAAGCAATGCTTAACAAGTCATTTGTTAATGTGTTGTAAAGCATGGGAAGGTTTTCACTTTAGATCAGTTCCCCAGATATACTTAAGTAATGGGTTATAAATCCTTGATAATGCATAAGCAATGCTTATCAAGTCATTTGTTAATGTCCAGACACATCCATGAGGGGCAGTCACATGAGCCTCAACTTACTGTTTGCCATGTTACCAGTCATCACACACTAACCATTACAAAAGGGTTAATTAAGATTTCACTAATGCTAAAGCAAGAGTTTACAAACTGTTGCCATACATGCCTAATAGTACTTGGTAATGGTTAGGTGGTAGGAGGCAACAAAGAGATAATGTTTTTTTCATAAATAAAGGTGGGTTATCTGACATTTTAATGATGGTTTACTAATGCTTATCAGAAAGTTCAATCACCATAAACAAATCATTACCAAGAAATGCATAATGACTAACTCGTGATTCACTAAGGGTTGACTAATGTTAAAATAAGGCTTAACTAAGGCTTAACTTTTGCTTAGCGAACAGTTACATCAGCACACACAAACCATTTACTAACGGTAGAAGTTAATGATTAAGAAATGAGAAATAATACTTACATAATGACTAACTCGTGATTCAGTAAGGGTTAACTAATGTTAAAAATAAGGCTTAACTAAGGCTTAACTTTGCTTAGCGAACAGTTACATCAGTACACACAAACCATTTACTAACGGTAGTAGTTAATGATTAAGAAATAAGAAATAACACTTACATAATGACTAACTTGTGCTTCACTAAGGGTTAACTAATGTTAAAATAAGGCTTAACTAAGGGTTAACTAATGCTCAAAAAGGGGTACTTATTATAAAGTGTTACCATACTCTCTTATATGGCTAATAAATGAATTTACTTAAAAAAAGATATAAGATATATAAAAAAAGATATATTAACAAATGGTGTTAAGTCCTTAGTTAGTAGGTAGTCCTTAGGAGGAGGAGGAGGATTAGGAGGAGGAGGAGGAGGTGGTGGAGGAGGAGGAGAAGCAGGAGGAGGAATAAGAAGAGGATGAGGAGGAGGATGATAAGGAAGATGAGGAGGAGGAGTAGGAGGGGGGGGGTGAAGAGGAGGAGGAGGATGAGGAGGAAGAGTAGGAGGGGGAGGAAGAATAAGAGGAGGGGGAGGATGAGGATGATGAGAAGGAGGAGGAGGAGGAGGAGGTGGTGGTGGAGGAGGAGGAGAAGCAGGAGGAGGAATAAGAAGAGGATGAGGAGGAGGATGATAAGGAAGATGAGGAGGAGGAGTAGGAGGGGGGGGGTGAAGAGGAGGAGGAGGATGAATATTAGGAAGAGGATGAGGAAGAAGAGTAGGACGGGGAGGAAGAA
>NC_085870.1:16468699-16476199 GCF_034702125.1 Engraulis encrasicolus
TATTTTTAGCCTTTCCACATTTCACTTTCCTCATAGGAATTGAAAGGTAAATTTCACTTTGCGTTGCCATATTCGCTTACATGTGACCCTAGTGTAAAAAGATCTTCATGCATAATGGACAACATTCACCTAAGCAGAAGCAGAAACATGTGGGCGGAACCAATGATTGGAACCAATGATCTGCTTTAAAACTGCCCAACTGTACTTCCTATACTTGTTACCGGCATGACGTGTGCAATGTGCGATACGCCCCTTTTTAAGAGATAACATTGGGGGATAAGCCAAGGCAAGGCCCTGTTCATGTTGGGAAAGAAGAAACGAAAGACAAGGACTTGTAGACTAGCATTGGTTCAGGCTCAACACGCCGAAGACGTGTTGTGTTTTGGGCTGCTCTAATAACATAGCCAAATAGTGGTGGCTGAAGCATGGACTGTTTATTCAGGCTAGCCGATGTTGCATGTAAGCTAATGAGACATTTGGTTTGTTTTCCCCCAAAAGAGGCGGGACCGTTCGTTCACGAACAAAGTATCCGGATGACCGGTTGTACGTAGCACAGTCGTGCCTTCATCGTACCAAACCTGCATTGAAAGCGTGACAGCCCATTGGGAAACTCCAACTCCCATTGTCATTGTGACACAGCACTCCACAGCACACAAGTGCACACTGCACACAACGGAATTGCCTTTATGCCTCACCCGTGCAAGGGGGCAGCGCTCAAATGGCGCCCCTGGGGAGCAGTGCGGTGGGACGGTGCCAGCTCAGGGTACCTCAGTCATAGAGGAGGATGGGGGAGGATTGGCTCTGTAAACACTAAAAACCTCGCCACCTACAACAGACGGTGCATTGTGATTGCTCGGCCGTATCCATGGCTGAGCCACGGTTTAGTCTCTAGTCTCTCTCTAGTGTCTTTTTTTTTTTTTATTATTATTTTTACCTTGTGTTTTATCTTAATGTTTTAAATGTTTTTTGACTCTAATTTATTTCCTTCTTTCTTCCCTGTTTCCTTTCATTTACATTTGTTAACTTTGTGAAGCACATTGAGTTGCACCTGTGTATGAAATGCGCTATATAAATAAACTTGCCTTGCCTTGCCTTGCCTTGCCTTGCCTCTACAATATGGTGTGCCTCTAGAGCAGTGTCAAACCCATGTTGGTTCAGGGGCCACATGCAGTCAGTTTGATCTCAAGTGGGCCTGCAATTGCAAAATATCCTACATTTCTATCGGATTTGTATGCTGGGTGAAGGATGTCAGGAGGAAGACCAGGAGAGTTCACTGACAATGGCGAGTAAAAGGCAAATTCGTTCTCAAGTGTTGAAAACCTGATATCTTAGGCACCTGCAGCCAGGCCCGCCGACAGGGGGGGACAAAAGGGCTTTTTGTCCCGGGCCCTGGGATAGGGGGCCCCAGAACTGGGCCCTCATTAAGTTTGTGATTAATGGTTCTAATTAATTTCAAAATAAGATGGCTTTTGAGAGAGGGAGATAGCGCTATATTTACATTAAATAAATGATGCAGATATTTTGCCTTTCCTGCCCTTAAAAAGGATCAAGAACCCCCACCTCCCCCACCCCCAGTGCACAAATGGTTTGGTCGGTCATTACGAGAAAGAAAAAAACGGCTTCAACTTAACGCGGCTCGTGCCAATTTGCCAAGGTGTCTGAAGAAGCAGTCGTTCAAACCAGGAGGGCAGAAAATGAAGGATAGGAGAAAAATAGATGAAGACACCAGAAGCCCCAGGATTTCAGTAAAAAGTTCTTCAGATGATGCAGGTACTAACAATAGCAGAGGACACTAACAAAGCAAAAGTTTCCCTTCATAAACAGACACGCACTGCACTGCAGCATTCATGTTTAAAACATGATCAGTCACACAGTCGCATCATTTTATAACCACAGCTTAGTAAAATTGTGTTTCAAATCTGACCATCTGTGACCTTAGCTAGGAATATGCACATTAGCCCCAATCATAACATGATGAGAAGTTGCGTCGCGCGCAAGGAGAGGGCAAGGGAGAACTTTTAAAACAGCGCTATTATGCAACGCTATTTCGCTTAGCGCGTATAAATCCTGCTTAGCGCAAATGCTAACACTTTATCAACCTGTTAACTTTGTGGGGAGAAACAGTGTACATCCGTTTTGCATATACATTTCTGCAACTTGACTTGTTCCTGTGTTTGGCTATTCCTGGTGTGGGAAGACTGACGTCTTTGGTGTGCTGCTCACTTGTTCACTGTCATCACACGTCACTTGAAGTCAGTTTAGCAAACTAGAGCTGATTCAGTCAGGCACGTTTTGATGTGCAAGCCCTCAAATTGCTAAAGTAAATTACACGTACACTTGTGTTATTAATGATGTGAATCCTATTTATTTTGTTTCATTTCTAAATAAATGTTGGCAAAAATGCATGGATAATTGGATGGATAGATCATTTACTATGGAATTATTGTATGCGTCATTGATTTGTGAGGCTACTTTGATACCAATGTCATTTCTTTTATAATGGGTAGGCCTAATAATATATAGCATATCACGTGAGAGTGGTGCGCTTTCAGGCCGAAAGTGTAGTCTGGCCACCTGGTCTCTCTTGAAAAAAATGGTGGTTTGGTGGTTGGGTTTTTTTTTTTTTTTGGTGGGGTGGGGTGTTTGGAGGAAGGGGGCCCATTGATATTTTTTTGTCCCGGGCCCAGCCAAACCTGTCAGCGGCCCTGCCTGCAGCAACTTTGTAATGCTCTTTAGAGCCAGGCAAAAAATAGTTTCTGCAACTATGCGTTTAGATTTCTAAAATACGTTACAACACCTTACACAATACCTTGCAACAAATAACTGAAGACAAATCTGTTTGTAAAGCCGTTTGGGGTGTATCACTTTGTATCACTGTTGAAACTGGTATACTGTACACTGATTCTTGAAAGTTTGGCAAAAACATGTCCCAGCAGTAAAATGTTAATTCTGTTGAAAATCAACTAAATTTTCACGAACAAAATGAATCCAGGTAATGGCCAAGGGGTCTGTTACACAAATACACAGTTGTTTGAAATATTTAGATGTAATTTTATTACTTTTCATGGCTTTAAACCTGTCCACACCCTGTAAAAACACCTGTCCCAAGGACTGGCATCATCATTTCAATTGACTTAAAATACAAAAATCACTAACAGAATTGAACAATATCACCATGATGTGGAAGACCATATTAAAGTGGTTCTACAGATGTGCACATAGTGCATGTAAAACAATATTTAGTATTATTTTCTAATTGCTCAAAATGTGTCCAGCATATTGGTCACCACCGTCAGATTTTTTCTAAAAGACAATAAAATCAGGTATGCACAAGGTAATTTTCATTACTGAGGACCCCTTTTCAAACCTTTAGCTCTACTGCATACTTCACCATCACTGAAGCTCCTGTAAGTTTACTATTTTGTCCTCAATTTGTTAATTTGTTTGGACACTGGTACTGTCCCAACCATAAACTGTCAACACCGTCGGGGGTTTTAATAGTATTATATTACATTAATGTTAATTAATATATACTTTCTCAGAAAAGGTATGAAGCACCCAAGAAACAGAGCGAAAATGAAATGGCTAATGTGAACAAACAATGCATAATATGTAAAAGAGTGTTTTTTTGTCTCACACCGTCAGATGTCACCACTGTCAGATTTTGTTCCGCTCATCATCTTGTTCCATATTTTACTAAATTGTGCTGGTTAATGAAACATTACTAGGCATGTTAGTAATAATTGTGATCCAAAATGATACTCTAGCCACCACTGAGGTGCATTTGGAGGTTTTTTTGTCAGAAAACCTGACGGTGGTGACATCTGATGGAGTTCACCAAAAAACACATGTTTTATGTGTTTTTGACATGTTTTAGGAATATGCATACAATAAGTATCTACAATTATGTTGAATTGTTAAAGTAATTCACTTTAATACAGTAAACATATGTTTTTACTTCTAATTCTGTCTACCACTGTTGACCAAACAAGAAAGAGCCCATTTTATGAAAAATGTTAAACATGGGGAGCTTGGCCAATACATTCACTGCACAGCCAAGACCTACATCTATGATAATACACCTCTATATTTTGGATTTGAACAACTTAAAACCTGTTTTTGCCACATTTTCAAGAACCAGTGGCCTACTTCCTAGAGAATCTAACTAATGAAGAAAAAACACATGCACAAACATACTGTGCACACACAAAAATAAAGTGTTTATGCAAGATGCCATTGACTTGAGAGGGCTATTTATTTTGCTAAATGCAGGTACTAATTAGGCCACTTTCACCACTCTCAGATTACTGTCACCACCGTCAGTTCTTAAGTCACCACCGTAAGAAGGAGTTTTGGACATTTTAAATGAATGTGCTTACAACATTTTCCTTAGGAGTTGTTGAATTATCAAAGTAATAGCCAATTTAAACCTACAGGAATATTTGTGAAATTACAAAAAATTGTTTGTTCTATTTAGGCGTTAAGTAAGCATCGTATGACGGTACATATTTTAAAATTAGAACACATGAAACAGTATTAAAATGGAACAAAAGTGAATTTTCAACATCTAAAGGCATATGTGTGAACCAAAAAATATACATAATCACTTAAAAACTCCAGATACTTATACAACCAAATAAATACAATTTGAATTACTTTTAATTGTGTCTGACGGTGTTGACAAAAAACAAGGTATGAGCGGAGAAAAACCTGATTTCTGAAAAATATACAAAATGGGAAGATGGGCCTTGTGCATTACTGAGAAGCAAGACCTTAATCTACGAGGATAAACCATATAATTTTGTAATTCACTTTGTTTTTTTCTGTCAACATTACAACCTGTTTTAGCCACTTTCTCAAGAATCAGTGTGTAGCTATACAATTTTCAACTGAAGTCCTTTCCTTTCTTGTCTTCTGGCCTGTAACCTTGTCAATCTCGTCTACTTTCCCTACCTTCCTTTTTATGGTTTCAATTTCATTTTTCTTTTTTTGTCTTTTCTCCTCAAAAATCTGCTGCTCATCTTTTTCTTTTTCTTTCTGCACCTCTTTTGTAGTCCACTACACTCCTCTCTTCCCCTCATCCTTCTTCCCTCATATCTCTCTCATATGTCTTTCTTTCGCTTCTTAGATTACATCCCCTATATACATTAATATTTCTGAGTGAGTGAGAGAGAGAGAGAGAGAGAGAGTGTGTGTGAGAGAGAGAGAGAGAGAGAGAGAGAGAGAGAGAGAGAGAGAGAGAGAGAGAGAGAGAGAGAGAGAGAGAGAGAGAGAGAGAGAGAGAGAGAGGGTAAGTCAGGTTGCCTGTGTGTGTGTGTGTTTTTCCTGCCCTGGGGGAAGCTGTTTGGTTCATCTCCATCTCAACATCATGGCATCCCTGAGATCACAGCGTGTATGTGTGTGTGTGTGTGTGTGTGTGTGTGTGTGTGTGTGTGTGTGTGTGTGTGTGTGTGTGTGTGTGTGTGTGTGTGTGTGTGTGTGTGTGTGTGTGTGTGTGTGTGTGTGTGTGTGTATGTTTTTGCAAGATGTTTTTACTGAATGTTAATTCTTTTAATTCAGATTCAGTTAATAATTCATAATCATTACAGCAACATGTTATTCCCTAAATGCATACGCACGCACGCACACACGTACGCACGCATGCACGCACGCACGCACGCACGCACACATGGCCAAGGCCATTAGTGCACATGGTGCAAGAGGGGAGAAGGAGGCAGAGAGGAGAGGCAGAGAGGAGGGGAGAGGAGGGGGGAGATGGAGGCTGACCAGAGCATAGCCTGGGGCGGTGCATCTCGGCTACCCAGTAAAAGCAGCTCTCATCTGGCCTCTCATGGCCTCCTGGCCCCCTGGGGGAACCATAAAGCCTTTCCTCCACCTTACTGCCCACTCTCACACACACGCGTGCCCGAGACAGGACCATTTATGACAAGACAATACTTTATCCTGTCAGTTTCTCTCTCTCTGTCTCTCTGTATATCCATCTCTCTCTGTCTCTCTCACGCTCCGTCTCTCTTTTCTTCTATCATGATCTTTTTCTCCCTCCCTCTCTCTTTTTCCTTGTCATTCCTTCGCTCTCTCTCTCTATCTCTCTCCCTCCCTCTCTCCCTCTCTTCCCGTCCTTCTTCTACCTAACCCCATAAAGTGCTTTGTGCACGTGGCACAATCCGTGGCTTCACAGGTGCAAAAGTGTGCTACAACACAGTTCCAAAAAACCAAAAGCAAAACCATATTCAGCAGACATGGGACATGGGAGTAGGCATGTTGATGTTCTACTGCCCATCTCATCCTTCTACATCTGCCTTGATTGTATAGGAATGCATGCAAGTGATATGCCAGCCGGCCATGTGGAGACAACAGAGGGGCTTGCTTGGATACAAAGCAGGGAGAAGACTATTTTACATATTCCCTGCATTAAAGAAGCCATGCAGGGCCATAAATCAACGAGGGAACACATGCCCACGATCGCCACCACCACCCACTGATGGCATAATTCCTCTCTTCCCCCGTGACAAACTAATTAAGAAAATGTGTTTGCCCATTAATAGCTACGGGCTCTAAGTTAGAGCGGCCTATTGATTTCTTGAAAGTCCCGTCCGGCATCGGAGATTATTTTTTTCCCATGCCCCGGTCACCTAGCTAGCCGCGTTACTTGATATGAATGAAAATGACTGGGAGATGGAACGGCTCCTTAATCAAAGGCTAAGGGAAAGCAATCTGGCTGAAGGTGATCTATCCGACACGCTTTGCAAGAGGAGGACGGTCGGTCGTGAGGAGGCTTCTGCTCAGGCCCGTTGACAGCTTTGGTTACGCCTAGGAAAAAGTCATCTAAATGACCCCCCCCCCCCACACACACATACACACACATCTTCATCTTATACATAGAGCAGTGCCGCTGACAGCTTTTAACGGGCCCAGGACAAAGCCGCTTGAAAATGTCCCCCATCCAATACATATAATGTGAGTAGGACCACATTTTGGGCCCCCTCTGTCCCTGGGCCCAGGGCAACTTTGTCCCTCCCCCTGTCGGGTTCCCTAACATAGAGTACAATGTAATGAGTTTCTAATTCTTGGCCCCCGCTCTCCCTGGGCCCGGAACAAGAGACCCCTTTGCCTGCCACCTCCCCTGTCGTCCTCCCTGCTTCTACTGTGAAACACCAGCGAAGACCCACAGGCAGTTGACCGACTAAACGACCGAGCACTCACGCTCATCCAGTTTGGCCCTTATCAATCACCCGGACTGCTGTAAAAACACATTTTCTTTCTGTCCCCCTCTCTCTCTCTCTCTCTCTCTCTCTCTCTCTCTCTCTCTCTCTCTCTCTCTCTCTCTCTCTCTCTCTCTCTCTCTCTCTCTCTCTCTATGAGACCCATACCAAGTCGAAAGAGCAGGGGGAGGACAGAGAGACAGAGAGGGGAGATGAAATAGGAGTGGAAGACGGAGAGAGTCTGAGAGAAACAGAGAAAGCAAAACAGAGAGAAAGATTAAGACAAGACAATGGAAAA
>NC_085870.1:16493699-16506199 GCF_034702125.1 Engraulis encrasicolus
GGCAAAAGTCAGAATTGCACTACTATATAGCAGGACTGGAGAGGGGAGGGTCGGGACTGGAGAGGGTCGGGTTGGGACTGGGCCGAAAAACACGGCCGGGCATTTTCAGCCAAGACCAGTCCACCAGGCACTGAGAGAGACAATAAAGCCTGTGGCAACAGATTTAGTCATGTAATATGAGATATTTTGACAGTACCAGCCAAAATGCTCTATTTATACCTGACTATCTCAAGCCTGCTGTAGCAGCAGTGGTGTAGTCTACGTAGAACGCAGGTATACAGAGTACACCCACTTCAAATTTTCAGGGATTTCAGTATACCCACTGAATAACACATAGCAAAATTGATTGATCCATTATTTAGATTAGCATAAATATATACAGTATAACCACTTCAAAAAAGTAGACTACACCACTGCTGTAACAGCATGAGGACTGATAGCATTGAGGGGCGGGCCAGGCCAAAACTATCAACAGGGCAGGGTAGTCATGGGTAAGCAGTTAGGGTGTCAGACTTATAGCCCAAAGGTTGCCGGTTTGACTCCCGACCCACCAGGTTGGTGGGGGGAGTAATTAACCAGTGCTCTCCCCCATCCTCCTCCATGACTGAGGTACCCTGAGCATGGTACCGTCCCGCCGTACTGCTCCCTGGGGACGCCATTGGGGCCTGCCCCCTTGCACGGGTGAAGCATAAATGTAATTTTGTTTGTGCAGTGTTCACTTGTGTGCTGTGGAGTGCTGTGTCACAATGAATATGGGAGTTGGAGTTTCCCAATTGGGCTTTAACTTCACAGTCCACCGGGCAAATGCCCTGCATGCTCTATGGCCTATCCAGAGGGAAGGGAGGCAGAGTAGCAGGGCCGGCTCTAGTCATAAGCAGACAAGGCAGTCGCCTAGGGCACCAACTGTCTTGGGGGCGCCAGTCACACCCAAAACTGGCCCCCACACAAAATTAGAATGTCATGAGAAATAAAATATGTAACTTTACATTGCCAATGATTATTCATGGACACTCAATATAAACAGTATGTACTATAGGTACTAGATCAGTTGTGCTCAATCAGATGTACAGTACAGTATGTTTATGTTTACTATGACAAATTTTAAATGCACAAAAAGGAACGTGGTGCTCATCGCCTAGGGCACCAAATTGACTAGAACTGGCCCTGCAGAGTAGCATCTCTAGTCTAGTCAGGTAGCAGCACTTCATTGTCATCTCAGCCATATACATTACAGCAGCACACTGCTGTGGCCACAACAGGCAATTCCCTCTGATTCACTGCAGTGGGTGCAGCAGGACGGGACAGGGAAGCCGACATGGAGGGGGGCAGAGGGGGCAATTCCCCCGGGCCCATGGAGGGACGGGGGCCAGACATAGGTCCCTATTACATTCTGTATATCCATCATTTGCATTGACGTCACTATATCAGGTAATCGATTTTGCTGGACGGCAGAAGTACACATGAAGCACATAGGAATATGCAGACGGAGACAACTTTGACCATAAAATACCAAAGAAACACGGCTAGTTCTTGTATTTTTTTTTAAACGGGATATGTACCTCCCTATTACATTGTGTATATAGAATGAGGGGGGCTTTCAGATGTCTTTTTTTCCCCAGAGCCCAGTCAAAGCCGTGAACAGCCATGTGAACGAATAACAATAGTGAGACATTGGGACATAGACACACATACAGTATAGTACACATCAAACACATCAAGATATATCTGTTAATAAACAAATGCAATAGATAAACAATAAGGTTTCCGATCCATTGATGCAAGAAATCAAAACGAAAAAAAAAGAATCTTATCTGTGGTACTTTTGCGAATAAATGTTGCCATGTCTCGCACTTTGATGTTTGTCCTTTCTTGTCTATGCAATGGGGCCAGTGAGGAAATATAATTTCGATTCTTTTGTATGTCTAGTACATGTGAGGAAAAATGATAATAACTTTGGACTTTTTCTTTTTGATCATGGCTGATGCAACAATGGGAGTCTCCATAGAGACGCAGAGCTTATTAGGAAGCAGCCAGTAGACCAAGGCACCAAGAAGCATTGCAGCGCAGACAGACAGACCCACAGGGACATTGTGGGCAGGGAAGTCGATAGCAGGGGGCAAATGGGTCAGATGTCCCAGGCCCACGGACAGAGGGCCCCCCCAAATGTAGGTCCTCATTATATTATATTTGTTGAGAGGGGGGGGGGGTGCTTTCAGATGACCCGGCCAGCGCTGTCAGCAGCCTTGGTTGTGGGTCAGTCCGACACAGGTGCTCTGGAGAGCAGAGATGGACCTGAGCACCAGGTGAGTCTGCAACACAGCCCAGGCAGACAGACCCACAGGGGCATTGCATTGTGGGTAGCAGCAGCAAGAGAGGTGCTATGAGGAGCAGAGGTGCACCTGCGCACCGGGTGGGTTTGATAGCGTTCGGTTCCCCAGACAGTGTCTGCCTCAATTTCAGCTGGTTCAAACCAAGTGTGATACATACAGTCACAGGAGAGGAGAGAGATGTTTATTTGTATAGCACATTTTGATATACGATACAGCCAAAGGTGGCGAGGAAAGACAAGGCATGTTTATTTGTATAGAGCATTTCATACTACAAAGAGGCACAAAAAATAAAACACAAAACACATCAGGTGAAATACAAAACAAAGAATAAAAAGAATTAAAAATGAAATAATAACAAAACAGACACAAGGTTAGAATCGATTCGTATTTAATCAGTTTGTTTTGAAGGGAAATAGTCCTGCATAGTCTCAGATGAACGGAGGCTTCGCCAGCTTCTTGAAGGTTGAGAGGGACGGCCCTACCCTTGTAACAGCTGGTAGCCAGTTCTTCCATTTGGGAAAATTGACGTAGGTCAGTTGCTACAAGAGCAGGAACGTCTTTCTCTAAACCTCCAAGAAGCTAGTGAAGACCTGTGCTTTACAGAAGTGAATTCTAGCTAGGGGTGGGCATAGATTAATTTTTTTAATCTAGATTAATCTCACTGTAATTATGAAATTAATCTAGATTAATCTAGATTAATCTATATCAAAATGGCTCATTCAGAATAGGCACGCTAGCAAAATAATGCCGAAAAAAACCTTGGGGTTTCTTAAGACAGATGGCGCATTAGACCTCATTAGGCGCATTAGTATCTCATCTTCAAAAAATGGTTATGTTGATACTTGGTGATGAAAAAATCACTGCAATATGTGTAAAGTGTGTAATATATTAGGAAGCATTTACAGTTATAAGATACTGAAATTTCATTATGAACAGCGCTATAAATTGTAGAGGCAAATACAGATAAATCTATCAAACATTTAGGCTATTTAAACAAAATTACCTCAACAATTCAGCATTTCTAATGGAGAGAGAGAGAGAGAGAGAGAGAGAGAGAGAGAGAGAGAGAGAGAGAGAGAGAGAGAGAGAGAGAATCTGCCACTGACTGGTAAAAAGAGCAGCGGCTCCTTTAAGAGAGGGAGGAGCTCTGCGCGCCGTAGGCACAGCCAGAGAATTTCTACAGGGCACAGCAGCCCTCAGCAGAGCCCGGCTACTCGCTGTCTAACCTGCAGCACTGGCACACGGCGATTTGGCCTAAACCTGACAATTGTTTTCAGAGTCAGAACGCCAGAGGAGTTACAACTCGAAATGAATTCAGTTTGCAAAAAACCCCCAAAAAAATCAAGCGCGACAACCGCGAGGATTATTACCGTTTGACATGAGAATATCTCACTGAGTCGCAAATGTGCGCGATTGCAACACAAACATTCAGTGAGAGTAGATATTGACAGTTTCAGTTTGACAATCTTCAAAATACATATCACACGGAATGTTTTGCAATTATGGCACAGGTAAGATTTCTGGAAGTTGTTTAGGCTATGTGTTCCATGCAATGTGTGAGGAAATGTAGGCTATGTCGGGCTGGTAGCCTACTCACACACAATAATGTCTCTCTATGTTCACCTTAAACAATAACGTCTCTTTAGTCTACCACTTATGAAAAAGCACTCAAACAACACCTACCACGGCAGAGGGATTAATGTTTTCAGCATGCAAACACTTCATATTTAGTAGGTCTGCTGAAGCAGCAGGGGGAGGGGAGAAACGACTGGAGCGCAGTCTGAAAGCGTCTGTCAATTAAACTCAAACTCCAAACCTATATTTTGAGAATAGATTAACGTGCGATATTTTCTTTATCGCGCGACAAGAGTCTCACATTATCGCAGCACGTTAACGCCGATAACGGCCCACCACTAATTCTAGCTCAGTTATAAGCTGATGTTGAAGCAAATCCTATTAGGGGCCTCAAAGATCTAAATCCTAGTAACCTGCAGGCACTGTCATGCAGTTAAAGGTATAGTACACAGTACAAAGGCTCAAGCGGCGTACACACACAAAGCTAGCTTTTCGCTTGCTCGCCTACTCGCCACTCTTTCATGGAACGTTCGCTGAAAGTTCCCGCGGCTTTAACTGCCAATGGACAGCCGAGAAGTACCGAACTCTGCATTCCAATTGGTTACTCGCTTACTCGCCTCGCTCGAAGATAAAATATTTTCAACTCGGAATCCGCCCACATCGCATCGCTTGTACAGTACTCGCCTACTCGCCTGCGAGTCTCGCTGGGACACATTGACATTCTATTGAGTTCATTCGCTGAGCGAGTAACTAGCAGCGACGTGTGTGTACGGCCCTTAAGACTATTCCAGCTCTAGTCTTTATCAGACCTCCATTCAAAACCACAGGACCCTGAAGGCCGATATGGCCACAACATATGTGTTTTAAACAGTTTGACTTATCATACAGGCGTTTTAAATATATTTTTGCTAAATCTCAGAGCGCCTGTTTTTTTCTCTTTTTCGGAACTTGACTTTATGTTTACACTACAGTATCAGATATGCCACTGAGAGCTCTACGCCCTTTTGTGTCTCCACAGAGGACCTTGTTGGAGGTGTACACACAGCTGTATTTTCTGGCATCATCATCATCGTCATCATTACCATCATGATCATCATCATCACCATCATCATCATCCATCATCATCATCATCATCATCATCATCATCATCATCATCATCATCATAATTATCCCATTATCACTATCATCATCGATTTTATAGCATGCAGGCAGAAGTGAGTGTATCACAGCATGTAGGAGGGTGTCTCAAGGACAGGCAAGAAAAAAAAACCTGTTGGAGATGCTGAGAAGGACGAGTGAGAGACAACGACCTTGGCTTGTTTACATCAGCAGGGAATAAACACCAGCCAGTATCCAAAAGTTTTCTGACTCAGTTCGCACATGTGTAAACACCATTTTGATTCCAGCACCTTCCTCATCAACTGATAACCCGCCAAAATAGTTTTTGGAGAAACCTGGTCATGATTGCTGGAGGATTCCAAAAGAAGTCTGGGGTTTTTCTTTATTTATTATAGAGCCGAGCTCTCCATCTGCGATAGACTACTGATTAGAATCACAAATAATGGAGGAGGCGCAGGTCTTTGGCAAGGGTAACCCAAACAGAATCCTGGAATGAAATCATAGACCAGCCTTTATCAGGTGCATAGAAATATGAACACCTTGGTTTATCGGGAGTTCATATACATACGCACCATATGCTGAATATGAACAGACAAGAGGAGATACAAAGCCCAAGTAATAACCTGAATGCTGCACATGGATGAGAGTGAAGGGGTGGAGCAAGGGGCATGACCAACAAACAGTGCAGTAACATCTTTAAAATCAAAGTCCACCAAGGCTTGAAAATGTCAAGACAACATAATTTGACTGCCTTATTATAACTGGAATGACAAAAAAAGGAATGTCAAAATATAAATGGCTAAAATATCCGTAAAACCATCACTACTATGTGGTAGGTCTTGTTCATGAATGTTAGAGAAGTGAGAAGTGAAGCTTCCAAAATATTCCATTGAGTTCAAACAACTGAAACTTTGGGGGGTTGTCATGTGAACACCACATGGTGTAACAAGCTCTGGTGGAGCGGCTTTTTATTTGTGGGTAAAATAGGAACAGCCCAGAGCAGGTAGGTAGAACAGAGATGGCCCAAAGCACAAGATCATGAATGCACACATGCACACACGCACGCACGCACGCACGCACGCACGCACGCACGCACGCACGCACGCACGCATGCACGCACACACACACGCACACACACACACACACACACACACACACACACACACACAAACACACACACACACACGCAAGCTGGAGCTGAGCAGGTAGGTAGAGCGGAGAAAGCCCAAAGCCCCAGGTGAGCAGAGAAGTGACATCATCAGGTACCAACAGGTACAATAGGTAGAGCGGAGACGGCCCAAAGTGCCAAGTGTAAGGAGCCAGGACAGAGACAGCAGGATCCAGCATCAGGTCAACAGGTAGGTAGGCCACATACAGATAGCTCACAGCTCCAGGTCAACAGGTAGGTAGGCCACATACAGATAGCTCACAGCTCCAGGTCAACAGGTAGGTAGGCCATATACAGATAGCCCACAGCTCCAGGTGAGCAGGACAAGCAGGTTTATCCAGGAGTGGCCAAAGTAAAAGTAGAAGTAAATTCATGATGACAGTAACTCTTGTGCATGATATGTACGCATTACATAGCCGTTACACCAGTTATTCCGTTTTACCTAATGAGGTGGCTACATGTGATGTGGCTAGGTGCCAGATGGAGCTAGATCAGTAAAAAGGAAAAAAACGGAAGCGCTGCGTCGATCCAGATCTTTTGACACGGGTGCTCTAACAGTGAGTGGATAAGGTTGACATAAAAAAAAAACGAAGAGCAGGAAACTGTGGCACTCTGTTTTCTTATTTTTTAATAGTTCAAAGGCAAATAGACTGCCCGACGCGTTTCAACGCGTTTCTTATTAAAAAATAAGAAAACGGAGTGCCACAGTTTCCTGCTCTTTTTAAAAGTTAGATCAGTGTTTCTCAACAGGGGTGCCGGGGCACTCTGGGGTGCCGCAGGCCCCCCTCAGGGGTGAAGCGGAAAAGTAGGCTGATAGATAAATTATGTAATATAATACATATTTGTCTAAATTGATAAGTTAATGCTAGTCAGTGGAATCTTTCATCTGCCATTTACGCACAATAAAGTAAATATAGGTCGCAACAGTCAGCTGCAACTTCGAACGTAGGTCGTGTGACGTCTCCAAATGTGTTACTTTTCTAAGCTTGTGTGGTATCGGATGCGATGCCATGTTACGGCTTGTTGGTTTGGGGTGCCTTGAAATTCTTCTTGAATTGAAAGGGTGCCTCGCCTAAAAAAAGGTTGAGAAACACTGAGATAGATGATGAAAAGAACTACAAACTAAAAAAGAAAGCCCCCAAATTTGACCCAACCTGTACACCAGTTACAGCAAAGTTACTTGTGTTGGAAGGAAACTATGACTATAAGTTTTGTTTTTAACTTCCGCCATCACTTCTCTTTCCCTGCTCTGGGTATATTCTATTGCACTCAGCAGGTAGGTTGAGCAGAAAAAGCCCAAAGCACAAGGTGAGCAACCAGGGCAGACACAGCCGGCACCAGGTCAACAGGTAGGTAGAGTTCACAGCACAAGGAGGGCAGTGAAAGTAGACAAAATTGTTTTCCATTGTAGCCAGCAGCACACGTGTTCAGAGGCGCATCTTATCACCAGGCTAGGCAGGCAGCCGCTTGGGGCCCCCAATCCTCGACATGGTGAATAACAGCTAAGACTTGCAACTACAGAAGTGGTGATTTGTTGTGAATGTTCCTTATTTCGAATTTTCGCTTGGGGCCCAAGCATACCCTAGAATCGCCTCTGCACGTGTTGAACATAGATGACCCAACACAACACACCATAGACAGCTTTCAGCGCAAGGAGAACAGGGCAAGCAGAGCAGAGATACAGTAGTCCAGGAGGCTACAGTCAGCAGGTGCCATAGAGCACGCCTCTAGACATGCAGTACACAGAGACCTACGCACAGCCACTATCTCTATTGTTTTCTCTCTTTATTTTATTTTATTTTATTTTATTACAGTTACTGTTTCACAAGAGTTTGGATACCGTGTTGTATGGTAATATTGCAGTTTAAATAATACATTTTATAACGACTAGGGCTAGGCCATTAAAACCTGAATTCAGATGGTTTGTCCTCCCACACAGACAAACATCAACACAATTACATGCTCAAAAACATGCTCAATAACTGCAGTAATACTCCTTACCCGTTCATTATGGGCATGTATCACACTACTAGTTCTCTCTCTCTTTCTCTCTTTCTATCTTTCTCTCTCTCTCTTTCTCTCTCTCTCTCTCATTCACACACGCACACACACCCGCACACACACACGTGCGCACACACACACACACAGACACACACACAGACACACACACAGACACACACACACACACACACACACACACACACACACACACACACACACACACACACACACACACACACACACACACACACACACACACACACACACACACACACACACAGACCTGCAGTCACATAGGAACGTAACACCTTTCAGTCAGGGAGGGTGAATTACAATACTCCAGGGCATGAATCATACTAGGCCTACTACTTTGACACATGCTCACACCTATGCACGCACACTGGCAATGCAGGCATGTAGGCACGCAGGCACACAGGCGCGCTGGTAATGCAGGCATGCGGCACGCAGGCACGCACACACTGGAGGTTAACCCACAGATGAACCCACACTTCACACCTGAGTAGACACACACATATACAAGCCAGGTGTGTGTGTGTGTGTGTGTGTGTGTGTGTGTGTGTGTGTGTGCGTGTGTGTGTGTGCGCGTGTGCGTGTGCGTGTGCCATATGACTTAACATCATTGAAAATGATATTTCAAGCATACATACATAAATCAAATCAAAACACTTAAAGAGCTCAGATTTTGATTAACATGAAAGTTGAGAAGAAAAAAAATCCTGTAGGTTTTCCAAATTTCACACAAAAAACACTTTTAAAGTAGTTCTATGTTATTTCTGCACTCTTCCCAGCATTAGAAAGTGTCTTTGAGGTCTGGTGAAGTAGAGAAGAGAAGGCAGCTACACCTTCTCTAAAAAGCACTGGAGCTTCACTCATGAGGTGGGTCTGATCCAAGATCAGTCTTGCTGTACTTCAGGTCTTCCTGTGCAGTCCGGACCCAGTCATAAACCTGTGACCTCGCAACATAGTCTCACCGCAACTCGTCAATTTCTGACTTATTGACCAGACTACACATTTTGACGTAGAGTGCACACCTACTACGTTGCATGTTGACTAGATCAGTGTTTCCCAACCTTTTTTGTCTCGCGTACCCCCTAAGCCTTTTTGTTGTACAATGAGTAGCCTAACCAATGCTACATATCTATGTCTTTATCACCCACTCAATTGTCCCCCATTCAAAGTTAATTTTTTCCACGTACCCCCTGAGGTGTGCTCGCGTACCCCTAGTGGTACACGTACCCCTGGTTGGGAACCACTGGACTAGATGGCCTAAATCTAGACCTTTCCCTAACCCTAACCGTCTGTGAAGCTAAACTGCCACTTTGAGGCACACGTCATAATTTGACTCCAAGGGCATACCTTGGACGTTTTTAAAAAAAATGCAAGGACTCATCAGAAATTGACAAGTTAGGATGATGTTCTGTAGACCTGGCAACATAAAGCAGTATAGGCCAAGTAAAACTGGGCTGTTGCTGGTAACAATTTCAGTCTCACTAGCCACTTTGACAGGTAACTTATTTTTTGGCGTGACAAATAAAAATAGTTGCTTCAATTATTTGTATTTTATTGCATGGATATTCTAAAGAAAAAAAAAATCCACGAACAAAATTCTGGCTAGCAGAAAGTCTAAATGGCTAATGACTAGGGAAAACCACTATCCACAATGGCTGGTGAGCAAATAGGTTAATGTCCAGCCCTGGTCAGTAGCATTATCTGGGGTATGAACTGGAGATCCAGGAGGATTACTAATGATTCACGCTGAGCTCTGGTAGCTGGCATTGGTTACACTACCACAGGTGGAGGCAGAGCCCCCAGGATAACACTGGTCAGCCTAATATGGACAGGCAGCCGAGGAGTGGTGGCCCCCCTGCTATTTACAGTTACAGTTCACACTGCCTGTGTTGGCATGCGTGTGTGTGTGCGTGTGTGTGTGTGTGTGTGTGTGTGTGTGTGTGTGTGTGTGTGTGTGTGTGTGTGTGTGTGTGTGTGTGTGTGTGTGTGTGTGTGTGTGTGTGTGTGTGTGTGTGCGCGTGTGTGTGCACTCGTGCATGTGTGTGTGTTTATGAAAGTGTGTGTGTGTGTGTCTGCATGTGTGTGTGAGTGTGTGTGTGACAGAGAGAGAGAGAGAGAGAGAGAGAGAGAGAGAGAGTGTGTGTGTGTGTGTGTGTGTGCATGTGCGTGTATGAGTATACAGTATGTGTGTGTGCGTGTGTGTGTGTTTGTGTGTACATGCGTGCATGTGTGTGTGTGCGTGCGTGTGTGTGTGTGTGCGCGCATGCGTGTGTGTGTCCTCATAACACAGGGTTCATCTAGAGGGAGGAGTTCAGGTAGGGGGGAGCAGAGCTTCTGGAGGCTTCTGTGAGGATTACAAGGGGCAAACTAGAGATGCCCCACTCACACCTAGAGTACAGTGCAATACCATGGAGAGAACTCAGGTGCAAAGCACCGGCCAAGGTTGGAGTGGAGTCAGCATGTTCACACAAATGGTGCATGCTACACGCACGCTTGAACGCGTGCACACGTGTACACGCACACGTACACACACACACACACACACACACACACACACACACACACACACACACACACACACACACACACACACACACAACGCTGCATATAGTTCATCCTTCCCACACACACACACACATATTCATTTTTCATCATGACATGAAACCGTATGTTTGTCAGTGCTGCTGCCGTACAGATGTATTACCTGGTGTCCATGGTCATTCTCAGCTACCAAAGTATGGATCTCTGAGAATGTGGATGATCGGTATGCTGTGCTTTCAACTGGATAAAAAAGTAGGAAGTGCATTGTTTGTTCTGTTAAATTTCACATTCTGCAAGAGATAATGATTTCTGAAAATGAACGAGGAATGTGGCATGCATATGCCCATCTTCATTACTTTCAGTTGTATAAATCAGTTGAAATTTAGAAGCAATCATGCCTTATTTAGGATTTTTATTTTATTTAATAAGCCTCAGTAATAAAGCGGAAAGTTTCAAATGTTGTTTGTCATGGATAGCTGTCAGAGTAGAGACAGTAAGCGGATCTGAAAAGGATTGGGTCCGTGTACGCTACGTGTATCTTGTGTGCATGAGAGAGCATGAACTGAAAAAAAAACGATGACAACTGCCCCAGTCTGCAGCTCACAAATAGAGCTGTTCTACACACAGCAATTTGCGTGATGTGTAATTCGCTCATACTCACTGAAATATATAATTCTCTGGCGCACACATTACAGGCATCAGTTGATTTAAAACCCTGGCGTCAGGCTTAAATTGTTTTTTTTACTACTATACAGTATACAACATTGATATGCATCGTTGTCCCATTATGCCTTTCCTGTGGGGCATGCATGCACTCTCTGCATGCTAATCCTGGATCTGAATGTGTGTCTGCAGATGTATGACAGCAACTGTGAAGGTTTGGCTGCAGCGGTAGTGAAAAATGGTCAGTTCGGGGTTAATGTTTTTAGCCTACGTGATATTTCTGAAAAAGTGGTGGGGACACTTTAACCCCTTTGCATAGAGCCGCTATTATAACTTAACTGTCGCCAATATTGTAATGATCAAGTCTGTTGCTTAAGGCTCTCTGTAATGTCATAGCAATGTCGTTACGATGTAGTTGAGTCTTTTCAGCAGAGACTGAATGGGCCCATCAGTGGGCCCATCTGCATGAAGAGACAACAATAATCTCTAAAGTGGTGTGGACATGTCCACACCATCCACCCCATAAACTACGTCCAGGCTGCTGATAGCTTTGGCTGGGTCCGGGACAAAGTCATGTCAAAGGGCCCCCTCGCCCAATACTTGCAATGATATGAGGACCCAACTCTGGATCCCCCTTCTCCCTAGGCCAAGGACAACTGACTCATTTGTCCCCCCCTGTCAGCTTCCCTGACTACGTCTATGGTTGGCAAGCTCTCCAGACCGCCAGCTTCTTTGTCTATTGTCTCAGACATCAGCAGATAATGATTAAAAAAAATATTTGTTGGAGTTGAAAACACCACACTTATTATGTTCTACAGCTCTAGTGTCAGACATAAATGAAAAACACTCAAGACTTTTTTATCTGCTGACTGTACTTAGTGAACCAAGCTCTTTAATGTAGCCGACATTTTTCTGTCAATCACTTCCAGTAGTCTCTGAAACCTGCAATCAACCGGCTC
Organism: Engraulis encrasicolus; assembly: GCF_034702125.1. NCBI lineage: Eukaryota > Metazoa > Chordata > Actinopteri > Clupeiformes > Engraulidae > Engraulis > Engraulis encrasicolus. Next base: position 16,506,086 of record NC_085870.1, read on the forward strand.
CCATTACAGCTGCCACACTTCTTCTTCTGTTTGTACGAGGACTAAGATCGCAGTCAATAAGAGAAACTCATCTACTAAGCAAAGATAATTATCATCGGGTAGAATTTTCAGAAA
>NC_085870.1:16516199-16526199 GCF_034702125.1 Engraulis encrasicolus
TCCGGATCCGGTTCCAGGATCCAGGATCCGGTAGCCGAGGCTTTTCAGTCAAAATAGTTTGAGCCAACGTGATAAAAAGGGCCCACGTGTATGAGTAGGCTATGTGTTTCAACCCTTTCGTAGGATCCGGTATCCGGTTCCGGATCCGGCAGGATCTTAAGCAGTGGATCCGGTATCCGGCAGGATCCTAAAAATCAGGATCCGGTGCATCTCTAGTACATAGTATACATAGTATGTGCATGTGAAGCATAGAGCACCAGGGAAAAAATGGAGGCTTAGAGCCACTGTTTTTGTGACTTGCAGGCCGGAATGAACATCACAAACTTGGCATAAGAAACACAACTTGCTGTAAGAAAAGGTGGCTTTAAAGGACCAGTTCAGTCCATTTCAATATGCCGTTGTATTGCTCACGCTACCCTTGACTTGTCAGTACCCGGTGATGCCACATTTCGGCTAAGCCCTTTCCGAGATATGAGCTATTCTAATGGGGGCAGCGTTTGTTTACATTTTTTTAAAAATTAACATAGGCCTACTTCAAATATTTTCCCAAAAGGTACCGCTGTTTGCTAGTTGTCTGCTGATGTTGTATAACCTTTCGGATGTTTTTGGGAATAAATAAAAATGTTTTTTTGAAATGTAAACAAAGCGCTGCTCCCATTACAATGACCAAGATCTCGGCAAAGGCTGAAGAAAAGAAAAAAAAAACTCACACTGCATGTTGAAATTGACTGAACTGGTCCTTAAAACCTCAGAAGGTATGCTTGCAATGGCTACGTGGCACTCTGGGAAGAAAAACACTCAACCCATGAGGGGAAAAGCATTTTACAGTAAGCCAGGGTAGATTTCCAGGCAGACATCTCAGCAGGCAGCTCCAGAGCTGCCCTTGCTTTAAAGTCCTGAAAAAGTTGTGAAAAAGCTAATGATCTCTGAATCCAAATTAAGGCTAACACACAGCTTACAAACACTCATCCAACACCTGCCTCAGAAGGATGCTAAATATCGGATGCACAAGACCAATATGGACAAAACACGCTACAAATCCATCTAAATGTACATATCTAGAAAACAAAGTGGAGTTGTATTGGTTACTGTGTACACCCTCAGTGGAAATAGGCTACATGTCACGATTCTGTCCAGTCCTGAAACAGAATGCCCAATCAAACTGGAAATAGAGTTACCTCAGGAAGAGCTCAAGAGGAGGTGTAGAGCATGATGGCACAGTGGGCTTAAGTTTTGTATGTAAGAATCATGTTCACAGGTGGAAGGATGAAACGCGGCGACAGAGATTTGTCAAAGTGTTCAGAGTCTACTGAGGATACTCAGGTCAATTACAATGATACAGCTTAACCAGTCATATCATCGGAGAAAGGAAAGGAGATTAAATATGTATGGTCTATGTATATGTATGTATAAATATGTATGGTCCTACATGTACCACTACACTAGGGAACTGGGTTCGGTTCCGACCCGAGTTTATTTCCCAATCCCTCCCTATCTCTCTCTCTGACTCATTTTCTGTCACTCTCTCTCTCTCAGGGAAACTGACAGGAGAGGCCAATCGGGTCAGTTGTCCCGGGCCCAGGGAGACATGGAGCCCAGAATTGGGGCCCCATTACATTATCGCCTATGCATATTGACGGGGTGGCGTGGCCCTTTCAAATGACTTTGTCCTGGGTTTGGCCAAAGCCCTGCTTGAATGTACGGTAAAGCCACAAGCAGAGTGGAGTTAAGGTTGCTAATCAACGGCCTATGGGCCCGGGAGAGGCTAAGGGCTTAAGCCAAGTAAGTCATATGAAGTGAGAAGTCGGGAAATAAATGTTTCAAATTTCTCCCACCAAAAAAACAAGAAAAAAACCCATGGTTAACGGCGTGTGAGATAATTCGTCGGGCTCCGATATGACATCTCCCCGTGGGCTACCGTGGGCCTCGGCTGATATAATGACATGCCGTAATGAGAATGTGCCAGTGTTCACCAGTGCAAGTGAGCCATGCTGTGTGTGTGTGTGTGTCTGTCTATGTGTGTGTGTGTGTGTGTGTGTGTGTGTGTGTGTGTGTGTGTGTGTGTGTGTGTGTGTGTGTGTGTGTGTGTGTGTGTGCGCGCGTGTGTAACTTTTTACTACTACCATCATTAGTAGAGACTACAGAATGGAGTATTGTTGAGCTGTAATTACTGCTATAACCCGCTATTATGTATTAATCTCTGACTTTCTGGTGTCTTTCTGCACGGCAAAAAATGGTGGTGAATGACTTTCCTACTTATTTAGTACAGTGTTGCATATTTATGAGTACAAATAAGACATTAATATAAATAGCGTATTAACTTTTAACTGTCTGGGTGTCTCTGGCTGCTGTCTGTGCATATTTGTGTGACCAAATGTGTGTTCACTGAATGACAGGGGACCAATGGTGCTTTGTGAAACAATGTGTGCTGCTACTGCGGCATGTATGGCCTGGATTCTCTTCAAACTTCTGTACCTGCCATGCATATAACTACTGATGGAATGCACTCATCAAAGTCATCCTACAGCGCCAGATCTTTTGATAACTGTGTCTGGAACGATCCTATATCAGTACTTCAATGGGATTCTATGCTATTGTGACACACTTCAAAGTGCTTTATGATGCAACAAAGGACCAGAGTTCTAATTGTAACCGAATGGAACCTTTCCTGCTCTGAAGGGGGCTCCCACTGCATCTGTCCTCTATCTGGTGGCATCCGTCTACACACTTTAAATAACTCTGCCAATGTATACCTGAGAACTTCAGAGTATGTATGCATGTACATAATGAATAAATAAATAAGATGAAGAAAACAATGGAACTTCATGAAAGGACAGTGTTCCTGTTGCTGATTGAGCTTTGAAGCTGCTGTCTGGAGGATAGGGGTGCAGGGGATCCAAGTGTGCGTGTGTATGTGTGCGCGTGCGTGTGTGCAACCGTGTGCATGTGTGTCTGTGTATGTGTGTGTGTGTGTGTGTGTGTGTGAGTGCGTGTGCGTATGCATGTGTGTATTTTGTGTCCTTCTGAGAGAAACCATGTTTCTTTTTTCTGTCTTCCTGTTTGTGAAGGATGCATACTGTGAATGGATGCTGGTGGTCTGTCAGCTCAGACAAAACAGAGCCTCTCATCTAACAAATGTACAGATGTCTTTATGGGAAAAATGCACACGCACAGACATGCACACACACACACACACACACACACACACACACAATGATTATGAATTCCTAGGAAAGTCATATGGAGTTAATGTACAGATGTATAGAACAAATATTCAGATTTTGTCATGGGAAGGAAAGCACACACACACAAACACGAATGCAGACACACACACACACACACGCGCACGCACACACACAAAGATAAATTCTTTGAAAGCCGAATAGAGCCATATTTTCTCCAACCTTGCAGTAAAAGAGCACATGTTGATATGATCATCTCTGTGTGTTTTCCTGTGCTGTTCAGTATTGTGCAGTCTATGTAGTTATTTGGACACATGAGGATTTCTGAGACCAGATGCGTTCCTCCCCCACTCTCTGTCTCTCTCTCTCTCTATTCTCTCTCTCTCTCTCTCTCTCTCTCTCTCTCTCTCTCTCTCTCTCTCTCTCTCTCTCTCTCTCTCTGTCTCTCTCTCTCTCTCTCTATGAGATGATGCTGTATTGTATGTTGGAAAACAGACTCCCCAAAAGCCCCCCTACAGCGTGGTGCGTTTTTGATGTGTATACTAGGAGCTTATGCTTATCACATGTGTACTTTAAATAACCTGCTTATTTGAATAAGCTCTACAAATGTACTGGACTTATCTATGGCCACCTACCATGATCAGTTTTTTTTAATCCTTCAGCAGATATTGTATATCAAATAAACACACAAACACAGATATGTAAAGCACGCTCTGCATGCGGCAAGCCTAGACACAGATACTATAGAGCCAGCTGCACACACACACAAACACAGACTGAACGACATTGCATTCTCACAGCTCAAAACTAATTATTAAGCTTATCAAAAAGAAACCTATGAAAATCTATGAAGGTATACACTATACACTGAGTATAAGATATTTTCTATCCAAAGCCCAGTTAACATATTCATATAGCGCTAAAATGACATAGCTAAGGTTGTATATTATGAAAATGCGGCAAAGTGTTTTTTACAATGTTAATTCCAGTCTTATGGGGCACCATGGCTCATCTGGCTAAGACCCCTTACCATTACACCAGGGCCGGGGACCCAGGGTTCAATCCTGATTGAGGTCATTTCCCAATCCTTCCCAACCTCCCTCACCTTTCACTCTCTCTGACTGACAGACGCACAGACAGACAAAACATCAGCCTATCTCTTACATTTGCATTGTGTAGGATGGTGGCCAGAGTGGGTATTGCAACCATACTGCTCATTGAAACTGTGCTGTCTACTGCCAATGAATATTTACTAAATGGTGCACTAATGTTTAGGCTACTAGTATGACCAAAGTACAAGTTTTGCTGCTTGCACCTGTGTATTTCTGGAAATTGAAAATGGTGTACAATGGAGAAGATCCCCCATTTCATGTATGAAAAGTGCAATTTTCCCACTCATAATAAATACTTTGAGGATGGTAGCAAGTGAAAATTTTCATTTACATTTGAGAGTGGGGAACATGAATTCTGGAAATAAACTACTAAAAGTACTGCACAGTGCACCTTTAGCACCGTCCCTATACTCTACTGTAAGTGTTGAATTCACACGGCTCTGCTGCTTCTGCATTCAGCTACAGGGTTACTGACATGCAGGGAAACCGACACACACACACACACACACACACACACACACACACACACACACACACACACACACACACACACACACACACACACACACACACACACACACACACACACACACACACACACACACACACACACACACACACACACACACACACACCAAAGGGTCAGTTGTCCCAGGCCCAAGGAAAGAGGGGGCCCAGAATTGGGTTGTCATTAAATTGTATGTATTGGGTAGGGGGTCCAATTCATATGACTTTGTCCTGGGCCCAGCCAAAGCTGTCAGCAGCCCTGCTGACGTGGCTGATAAGCAACAGTGAGATTGCATTCGCCTATCAGCCTATCAGCCTATCAGCAGCCGCGGCTACGCCTCTGTTTATCTCCATGTACATGATCATTATAAAATAAAAATGGACAGCTTGGTTGTTCACAGCCTGGTACCTGATAATTACCTAGATGAGTAGCATGCGATAGTCCTGCCAGGGAGGTTTGCTATAGCCTATTCGGGCAGGAGATTAGCCACACTGGTGAGTGTAAACTTGTTAGCACATACAGGTAATTATAGTACAGTATTGACGATGCCCACTTACTGTATCTGAAGTGCGGGACAATAAATATGACATCATTTTATAATTGGCCCTGGAGAAACGGTGTTGCTTGAAAGCCGTTAGGGAATTGGTCTTGGAATCAGATGGTTACAGGTTCAAATTCCAAATCATCTATGGGTGCGCTTGGGTAAGGCACCTAATCTCATATTGCACCAGAAATGGTAATCAATTTCCCATTCCTAAATAATATAACTATAAGTCCATTTAGAGGAAGCATCAGGTAAGTGTAAAGTAAGGTCATGGGAAAAAAATATATCTACGCTCATGTGCCTAATACATCTGATAATCACATTTGATTGTAGATAAGATATATAGCACAAGTGAAGATTTTGTTCCAAGACACAATGGTTGCACTTTATAATCCAACTCAAATGCCTGCTTGGAGCAGATACTGAAGACGTTTCCAATAACATTTGGTGTTGCTCATGTACTCTACCCAGCTGGAAATATCAAAACTGAGAGGAAAGAGTAGGCGGGGGAAGGACAAAGAGGCAGCGATACAGACAGTATTGGATGGGCAGCAATGCAAGGAGGGAAAAGAGCCAAAAGAAGACAAGCAGCAGGTTGCTTAATATCATCATAGAGGAGAGAATACGAACAGAGATGCCAGAGAGAGAGAGAGAGAGAGAGAGAGAGAGAGAGAGAGAGGGGCAGACACAGAGAGAGACAGAGACAGAGACAGAGACACAGACACAGACACAGACACAGACACAGACACAGACACAGAGACAGACAGAAGATCAAACAGACAGACAAAATGAGTCAGAGAACTGGAAAGAAAGAAAAAAGAAGACACACACACAAGCAGACAGATAGATAGCGGAAATGAGAGGTGTAAGGGTGAAGGAGGTGCGAGGAGGAGACAGGAAGGGGGGAGACAGGGATGACGGAGGTGAGAACAGCTGTAGATCAAGTCGTGTGAAATGAAACATGGTTTCTCGGGCACTTCGCTGCTCATTTCTCGTAAGTGTCATCTCAGCCTTGACTTGGCTTCCCACACGCACACACACACGTACACGCACACGCACACACACACACGCACGCACGCACACACACACGCACGCACGCACGCACGCACGCACGCACGCACGCACCCCCCCCACACACACACACATACACACACACGCTTGCATGCAGCAACACTTGGCAGAGATAGAGCCATTTGCCCTCAAATTACAGGTCACTTCAATTACCATAAAAAGCGAACAGATACAGATGCAAAGAGGGGAGGGGTGTGGGGTGTGGATGGGGACAGAAAAGGAGAGAGAGAGAGAGAGAGAGAGAGAGGCAGGGGGGATGGGGACAGAAAAGGAGAGAGCACTTAAAGGAGTGTGAAGGTGGCACCAAGAGACCAATAAAGGAAGGAACAATGGAGAGAAAGAGAATGATCGTGTGGAAAAAAGAAGAAAAGTGAGGAAGACATAATGGTTGTCTGCCTGAGGGTTATAGAAACGAGTAATAGAAAAAAAGATGAAATCTGAGGGGGGAAAAAAGAGAAAAAAAAGAAAAGATAGATTTGGTAGGCCTATTTGAGGCAGATATGGGGATGGAGAGAGTGTGAGAGAAGGATAGAGTGAGAGACAGAAGGAAAAGTGAAGAGGCCGTGTGGAAGAGGGGGATAGAGACAGAAGATGAAAGAGGACAGTAATTCCACCATCTCTTCGTCATGCTGGTAATCACGGTGTTGGTGATTGTGTGGTGGCAACAGGTGTTATGTGTCCAAACATGATTAGGAACATTGATTTGACATGGCCTCAGATAGCACTGCATAACCAATACACTCTTGCACCTGCACACATGTACGCACGCACGCACACACATGCATGCACACACGTGTACTCACACATGCACACCCACACAGACACACAAACGCACCCGCGCACACACGCACGCGGACATGCATGCATGCACGCAGGCACACACACACATGCATGCACACATGTGTACGCACACATGCACACACACAGACACACACACGCACGCGCGCGCGCACACACACGCACGCACGCACGCACGCACGCACGCACGCACGCACACACACGCACGCACACACACGCGCACGCACGCACGCACGCACGCACACACACACACACACACACACACACACACACACACACACAGAAACGTGGACACGGCTCTATACACCACTATTACAAAAAGTTTTAAAACTTTTTTGAGTTTTTGCACACAGCATTTGCCTCATCTGTTTTCCTTGTGCACAGTGCATATTAAGTCCATACTACTAATTATGGTAATTCATCAGAGCTGCACGAACATCATGATCAACCCTGTGGGGAGCACTAGTCCAGAAAACAAGGTGATGCGTATATTTATAGATGAGGAAATAGAAGTTCTTCACATGTTTCACATTTTCCCGTCATTTTTCATCTTTTGTTTGAGCTCAGTGTGAGTCCCCATGTTGGACGCCTTTTAGAAGTTTGATTTTGGTTTGTTACTCAGGTTTTCAATTGTATTCATGAGTGGAGAGAACAATGTTGGTGATTGGCTGACAATCATTTCAGTTGTTCTTATTATAAAGGGGGGACATGGTAATCTGAAAGAAAGAAAGAAAGAAAGAAAGAAAGAAAGAAAGAAGAAAGAAAGAAAGAAAGAAAGAAAGAAAGAAAGAAAGAAAGAAAGAAAGAAAGAAAGAAAGAATGAATGAATGAATGAATGAATGAATGAATGAATGAATGAAAAGAAAGAAAGGGCAGCATAAATGTCTGAGGAGAGAGAACTGTTGTTTATGTGCCCGTACCTATTTACGAGGACACCACAAAACAATTGCTTGGTGGTCTGGTGCCAGCTTTTGGGGGATGCTATTTACTCAGTACGAATATAAGACTTCTTAGCATTAGCCTCTGCTAAGGTGGCAGCCCAGACTCGTAGAGCAATAAAACAAACATCACTGCAGACAGTTCGCAAAGCCGGCGGAGGCCCATGCAGCGCTTTGGGAGATGCTATAGCAGCAGGCAACAGGAAGTGAGACTGAGCGATCGATGCGCATGAATCATTGGTAAACTGGTAAACATAGCTTTCCATTATCCCTCACCAAGGGCATGGGGGGGGGGAAGTGTTGAAAAGAATTCGGTAGACTCCTGGGAGGGGACCACAAAGTGAGAATTACACAGTTGCGGAAAGTTTCCGTTTCTTTTCCACCACAAATTTTGATCAAACACAGGAAGAGGAAATGACAGGCAAATAATGCGAAATGCAGATGGGGGCTGCAGCGAAAGGTTCCTTAACCGTGATAATCAATCTCCCCAAAATAACTGTGATGACAAAAATGTTTGCAAGTATGTTTATTTCTTTCCTTGGGAAATGACAGATGGAAAATAAAACAGATGGATAAAAAAGATGGATAAAAGGCCCAAGATAATAAGTCTGAATATTATTGCTTTGCCCAATTCCAGCGGAATAGATTTACTATCTGACTCAATGTGTTTGAACGTAATTGTTTTGCAAATTGACAACAGAATGGAGTTACCGCCTGGAAGTCTGTGTGCTAGCTGGGATATTACGGTTCCCAAAACTGACAGAGAAACTGAATTAGCATCGATGAGCCGTCTGAGTGAGAGACAGCTATACCGCATACGCGTCTCGCCCCACTTCCGCATAAATCTATTCAGGTTACGAGGCTGTCACATATGTCACACCCTGCATGACAACTGGCCTGGCATGCATTGACTTCAGCGAGTCCACCACCCACACTCTCATTTCAGAAGTCAAGAGGTCTATTCAGGGCTTCATTCCCCACCACTTAATTGTTATGGCAGACATTTACGACAACAAGCACCTCCAACCTTGACTAAGTCCCCAGAATAGAGAGCCTTGTGTCATATGTGTATTTTGTGTCCTTGTATTCTATTCCATATGAAATTGCACAACTGTACTTTTTCAATCATGATAGTCACGCCTCTGATTTAATCTAACCCATTTTCAATCACCATGACTACCAAATGCTCTGACTCACTGCAGCTGCCTACAGTATGTGGCCTTTTCAAAATCCACAACCTCACAAACCACAGAACACGTTACAGTTTTTCTTGATCGCTTCAACACGATTTTTTAAACTGACTCACACAAAGTCTTCATGATCACTATTTCAGCAAAGCAAAAGACACATTGTGCATGTGTTAACACATTCTTGTTGACTTGACATATTTCCCATTCATATAACACAGTTTTTGCTAAACAGTTAACGCATGTGCCATTTAAGTAGTGCACATTTCATTGTTTAAGCTCTGATAACCATACAGAAAAATCTACTCCTGGCTTTTAGAAACTATCGTCAGTTGTGTGAACACACCAGAACACCTATTTGACACTCCTTCTCAAAAATCTGAATTTAGCAATCAGTCTTTATACACAGTGTCTTCTTGTTTGTTCTTGGCATGCAGTTCTTTTGCAAATTTACTGTAAGTGCATTCTTGTACTGCAAAATCATGGTTTACTTTACACATATATTCTGTAATACCGTTATCAGCCATTAGTACATTTTTGATTACAGTAAAAAAAGGAAAACAAACAAACAAACAAAAACAAAACAAAAACTACATCAAAGCATTCTGATTCTCAATCCAATTCTTTGCAATAAGACATTATTGTTACACGGACCCACTA
>NC_085870.1:16536199-16543699 GCF_034702125.1 Engraulis encrasicolus
GAGAAAAAAATGAGAAAAAGAGAATGGGAGCGAGATATAGAGAGAATGGGAGAGAGAGAGAGAGAGAGAGAGAGAGAGAGAGAGAGAGAGAGAGAGAGAGAGAGAGAGAGAGAGAGAGAGAGAGAGAGAGAGAGAGAGAGAGACCTGTGGACTTGTAAACACTTGCTTCGTCTTCGCCCTGTTCTTTTGACTGGGCTTAATTAACGCGGCCAGGCTTTGCTCTGCTCTATCTATCAGCTCGGGGGCTGCGGGACACCAAAGGGCGGCCGAGGCGCACGGTCCGCATCACTAAGCCTCCACCGATCATATCACGCCGCCGGGGCCGAGGACGGCAAGGGGAAGAGAGGATCTATTCTCCTCTCCTCTCCTCTCCTCTCCTCTCCTCTCCTCTCCTCACCTCTCCTCTCCTCTCCTCTGCTCTCCTCTCCTCTCCTCTCCTCTCCTCTCCTCTCCTCTCCTCTCCTCTCCTCTCCTCTTTTTCTCCCTACCCCCTTTCCGCTTCGTCTATGCACCCTCTCATCTTTTTCATCCATACCCTCTCTCCCTTCATCCTCACACCCCTACATTTCATCTCCTCTTTTTTTATTACGTTCCCCCCTCCATCCTTCTCCTCTCCTGCCCTCTCTGCCTCTATCTTTCTCCTTCTTTTCTTCTGTCTTCTCAGTCTTTCTCTTCTCCTCTTTTCTCCCTGTCATCTCCTCTGGTCTCCTCTTCCCATGTCTCCTCTCCTCCTTCTCCCTCTCCTCTGGTCTCCTCTCCTCCCCCTTTCTCTTCTCCTCTTGTCTCCCTCTTCTCTGTTCTCCTCTCCTCCCCCTTTCTCCTCTCATCCTTCTCCCTCTCCTCTGCTCTCCTCTTCTCCCCCTTTCCCCTCTCCTCTTTTCTCCCTCTCCTCCCCCTTTCTCCTCTCCTCTTTTCTCCCTCTCCTCTGGTCTCCTCTCCTCCCCCTTTCTCTTCTCCTCTTCTCTCCCTCTCCTCTGCTCTCCTCTCCTCCCCCTTTCTCCTCTCCTCCTTCTCCCCTGCCTCTTGTTCTCTTCTCCTCTCATCCCTCTGGTGCAGTGGCTCCAGGGGCCCTGGGCCGGCAGTGTTATCAGTCACAGCCGATAACCGCACCGCCACTCCTGCTCCCGCTCCTGCTCCTGCGCCTGTCCGACCGACCGGCCATCCGACCAACCGCTGACACAATGGCATTTAAATTTGCACCTCATCACAGCTCCCCGCTCTGTTCCATCCCCTGTGGACCCATTTCCATATACTTGCACAAACTCATGTACTCACGGATTCCTTTCAGTCTTTCGCTTCTTTTCTCCTCCATCCAATGACATTACCTATATGAATATGTGTAGGCAACATACACACACCGACGTAGTATGTCCATACATACTGTACATATACATGACATAGACATGTTGTATAGTACATACTGTACCCAAGCTTGACACATACAGTACATAAGCATAAACCCTTTACCTGCCTATGGACTGCAGATGGAAACTAGCTTTATTAGCCATTATCTGTCACAAGCCATCTTCTTACTTTTGCAACCAACGACTGATGTGCATGGTCCCTGTTTCAACTAAACTGAATAACTTTCTTGGGACACTCTGTAAGGCTCACATCCATCTCTCTCTCTCTCTCTCTCTCTCTCTCTCTCTCTCTCTCTCTCTCTCTCTCTCTCTCTCTCGCTCTGTCTCTCGCTCTGTCTCTTGCTCTCTCTCTCTCAATTTTTCTCTCTCATCCTCAAATTTACCCTGCAACCTTTAGTAGCGTTTTCTGGGTAACAGTCTCTAACATGTCACTTCTGTTTGTTACCCTGTTGTTATCCAGAAAGTCCATAGTAATTACTGTACCATAATAGAAAGTGTTACCCAACCTTTTCACTTGGCATCCTCAACTCTTCATCCAACTCTCTCCATTCTCTCTCTCCGCCTCTCATCCTCTTTATCTTGCCCCTTTTCTCTGCCTCTCACTAACACAGTAAACCCTCTCATCCATCCCAGGAACAATAGCACAGTCCCCAGGGCTGGATTAAGATGGACGGGGGCCCTTAGGCTACAAGTTGCTTTGGGGCCCCATGGGAGACAAATTTTGCAACAAAATATAGGCATTATAGGCAGTGTCAAACTTATCTAGGAATTCAGAATATACAGTATTTGCCAACTGTGGAGAAGAGTATTAATGAGAGGTAAAACTATGATGATGCATGACAGATATATTTTTCAATATCACATCTCATCACAATTCTGTTTTTTTTACATTTGGCTAATCGGGGGCCCCCTGGCAGGTGAGGGCCCCTTGGGCTTCAGCCATATCTAGACTGTGGGTTAGTACGACCCTGACAGTATACACCCCCTTCCCCACACACACACTTTAGAGTAGGAGCTGCAGTATACGTAACAGTAGAGAGCCTATATGGGCCAATTCTCTCAAGATCTCTATTCTTTCAAGAATCATGACAAATACTGCAATCACGCCAGATTAGACAATCTCATCACCGTAACTGACAAAATCTCACAATGGCGCTCTTGTTTCCTATTGCATCTGATTAACACTGCTCCACAACACACCGCTATAGTGTTGATATTGATTAAACAGGCTTGCTCTGTGCTATTGTTCTATGTAGACGAGGCGTTTCACGTGCTAAATCAGGAGCATCTGAACAAGGCAGCAAGACAGGCTGCCAGCTGTCTGCATTGTTAAAAGGCCACACTGACATGAAGTTTTACGCTCACACATTTGTCACTCTCTCTCGCCAAGTCACACACACACACACACATACGCACACGCACACGTATGCATGCACGCACGCACGCACGCACGCACACAAACACACACACACACGCACGCACGCACGAACGAACGCACGCACGCACGCACGCACGCACGCACGCACGCACACTATGCACACGCACATGCAAGCACGCACACGCACATACATATGCACACTCACACACACCCATGCACGCGCGTGCACACACACACACACACACACACACACACACACACACACACACACACACACACACACACACACACACACACACACACACATGCAAGCACACGCCTGCACAAACTCACACACACACAGGTGAGCGCTGCGCTCATCTCTAACTGTAGATAACAGGAGCTGACGGAGCGAATAAGCTGGAAAGCCGAAACTCAGCTCCTCAGCTCCTGAAACCAGCCCTTCAAATCATCTCTCCATTCACTCCCTCTATTCACTAATAAATGAACAGAGGCCCACTCATACTGGCCGTATCAGGGACACCTAGTGCAGAGTCATCCATTAGCTCAATCACTGCTCTCATGAAAAATGGAAAATCCTCTTCAGGGGTAGGTGACACACTGTGTACAGGCAAGGCACACATGCACGCACACACACAAGCACGGATGCTCGCTCGCACACAATCAGACCTCTCTCTCTCTCTCTTTCTCTCTCTCTCTCTTTCTCTCTCTCTCTCTCTTTCTTTCTCACTCACTCACTCACTCACTCACTCACTCACTCACTCACTCACTCACTCACTCACACACACACACACACACACACACACACACACACACACACACACACACACACACACACACACACACACACACACACACACACCTACATCAACAGTGAATTGAATTTAATCAAATATTTACTTGAACTTAAGAGCCCCCCGTATGCCTTTGCAATTCAGCAGGCTTGAATGAGACAGCATTATTCATAGCCATACGCATGCCTATAAGCACCTTATGCAAATAGGAACAAATGTATTTCCACTACAAATCCCAAGCTGTTCACTATTAGATTAAGACTCCAACGTTGCTGTGTTAGAAGGTTTTTTTGTACACAAACACAGACCACAACCACACACCTCACCCATGCGATGTAGGCACCCACACCCGCACGAATGCTTGCATGCACGCGTACCCACATACACGCCCCCCCCCCCACACAGACAGACACACACACACAAACAGACACACACAGACACACACACAGACACACACACACACACACACACACACACACACACACACACACACACACACACACACACACACACACACACACACACACACACACACACACACACACACACACACACACACACCTCATGTGAATGTTAAATCAGTAGCTGTAATACAAAAAAACATGGCTTGCATAACAAAGCTTTGTATTGAATTTGAATTACATTTTCCCAAACGACCCAACAGAGCCAGTCAGAGTTCATTTACAGACATTTTAATGTCGTTTTTCTCGTCTTTTAAGTATAAACGGATTGCTAAAATACACAAGGCTATGAAACTGAGGTCTTTATTTCACCCCAATTGTGAGAACTGAGCAATTATATGCAGCTAAGCTTCAGTATTACCCTCGAGGTAACCATGTATCTCTTCATAGCAACAAATTAGCTGACAGACTGCTAACAAGAACATACTACAGCCCAATTCACATCCTTCATTACGTGGGTCGATTATACGTGTGTAACCACTGTAAACATTAACATCGTCATACTGTACTTCTCTCCGTTTTTGATACATGAGGGGTTGTTTCCAATTGGCTTTGATCTGTTTCGATCTGTTACGTGGAATAAGGTCCTTGATTTTGTGTCAAAATACGTACAAAATCAACTGTTTGGATGAGTGAAACACTCCACACATATTCGTAACCGTCTCACACATACTGTAGAGTCCAGCACTGAGCGCCACACATCCCAGGTTAGTATGAATGTATCTAAAACTTTTAGGGCTGGGACTTGATTAAAATTTGTAATCAAATTAAAGGGACACTCCACCCATTTTGCATTAGGCTTTCCATTGCTAGACACCCAGTCATACTTTTGAATGGTCTTGCAAAAATCTCTCAATTCCCCCTGACATAGGAGAAACCCGCATTCATCTCTTAACACTTCCTATGTCAATGATGTAAAAATGGTCATTTTGCATCATCGACATAGGAAGTGTAAGAGAGGTGGATTTCTGTTGAGACTACAAGCCTTTTTCCCACCTTTTCAACCCCGCCCATAGGGGGTTGGACCTAATGCTCTAACAGACCTATCACAGATCAGTGTTCCAGTGCTTTTGAAATCACTGGCATTGAGGCTCCGGTAAGCAGTGTTGCCAGATTGGGCTGTTTCCCACCCAATTGGGCTGCTTGAGATAGCCGTCTGCGGGTAAAAATGGCATTTTACAGGAAAACTCGCCCAATCTTTCCCATCGACATCAATAGAATTGGGCGGGATTTAGTGCTTCCAGGTGGGTTTTGAGCATTTTTTGGGCTGGAAATCATCAGCCTCATCTGGCAACACTGCCAGTAAGTCACTGGCATAGCTGGAAAGGAGAAGCTGGACCACACTGCAGCTTAGTTTTCAAGACTTTATTTTTTGCACACACCCGACCAACGTTTCGGTGTTGCTACACCTTCTTCAGAGTCAAATGATAGCAAGAGAGAGACACACATTTCAAGACTTGACATTCACAGGTGATCACACTTGGTTTGGCTAAATTGGTCTCATCTCATTGCAGGTAATTGACCCCACCCCCCAACACCAGGACAAGATTGCAGACAATTAGACAGAGAGGCTTCGTAGAAAGGCATTTTGGATTCATACTCTAAATTCAGTGGAGCCTCAGGGCATAAATGAGGAACACAATATGTCTTGCTCTCTGTAACAAATTGTTCCAGCATCGCGGCTGTGGTCTTGTAATAATTGTAGCTGTGGTTTTATTGACAATGTTCTTTGTGTATTGTTTTTTTCACTTTTTTATTTTGTTTTGGGAAGTTGGCAAGCTGTCTAATTGTCTACAATTTTGTCCTGGTGTTGGGGGGTGGGGTCAATTACCTGCAATGAGATCAGACCAATTTAGCCAAACCAAGTAGGATCACCTGTGAATGTCAAGTCTTGAAATGTATGTCTCTCTCTTGGTATCATTTGACTCTGAAGAAGGTGTAGCAACACAGAAACGTTGGTCGCGTGTGTGCACAAAATAAAGTCTTGAAAACTAAGCTGCAGTGTGCTCCAGCTTCTCCTTTCCAGTGATGTCTGTCCCACTGTGATGCACCTGCAAGCAATGTTGCCAGATGAGGCTGATGATTTCCAGCCCAAGAAATGCTCAAAACCAGCCTAGAAGCTCAAAATCCCGCCCAATTCTATTGATTTATATGGCTAAAATTGGGCGGGTTTTTCTGCTAAATGCCATTTTTACCCGCACACGACCATCCTAAGCAGCCCAATTGGGCGGGAAACAGCCCAATCTGGCAACACTGCCTGCAAGCTGAGGGAGGGATGATGCATAGAGTCCCAAATAACTGGGTGTGGCCTGTGGAACTTGAGCATCGCAGTGCATTATGGGGATTGTTTTCACAAATCCACAAGCACTAAAAAGTCATTTTCTGCCTATTCTTGGCCAAGAAGGCACCAAATTAGAAATGTATGTTACTATTCTACTATAAATATGACCCACTTTCAGTAACATATTCATGTCTCCACCGGTGGAATGCCCCTTTAATCTATAGGCTTTGAAATTAATCAATCGAATTAATCACATTTTAATCGCATTTTAATCACATTTAAATATCTGACTTGTAAACAGTGAAAAGTGTTTCACATGGATTTTGAATAATGACAATAAATAAGCTTAATCTAAAAATATTGTTCATTTTTAAAAGATGAGAGAACTCTTCTCAATTTCAGCAGACTGTTTACCATAAGGCGAAATGCTGCCCTCCACAGTGGTCTAAACCAGAACTATGTAGCTATATTATAGTGCGATTAAAATTAGTTACTTTTTTTAATCGTGTTAATTTTTGTGTGATTAATTAATCGAAATTAATGCATTAATGTCTCAGCCCTAAAAACTTCTTTACATTAAACATTAACCTTCGCTGACATTTTTATCCAAAGCAACAATGGTTATTACAGGGTATTGGTTACAGTGGAGCAATGTAGGGTACAGTAGGTGCCTGGATCAAGGCCACTTCATTCAGTGTAGATACACATTCTTTCTATTGGCCAGTGTGGAATTCAAACCGGTCACCCTGTGATCTAAAATACGGACTCCGTAGCCATTAGACCATGGCTGCTCATGAACCTAGACTCTCACAGGTATGTGACTCCTGATCTGTACAGAGAGAAATACTGTTAGTGCTTTCCTATTTAGCATCAGAAAAAGGTTTTCTAAAAGGTTGCTCAGAGAACCCTTAGGGGTTCCCTCACAGTGACTAGGGGAGTGTAGGCAAACCTTTAAAATTTCTCTGAGTAAGTAGATTCCTCTGGGTTTTGTTTTCCAAGAAACTATTGGTTTATCAGAAAACTTTTGGGCTTCCCCACAGTGGAAAAAATGAAGAGCCTCCAATTTCTACAGTGTACGGAGCAGAATCCACACGCCTGTGAAAACTCTCCAAATTCCGCATGAGCAACATGTCAGATTTTAGCTTCCCTTACTGTAAGTCGGTCTGACACACACTAGACAGCTCCATCATCACCCGAGCTTGTATTTCACACCAGTAATCTC
>NC_085870.1:16553699-16563699 GCF_034702125.1 Engraulis encrasicolus
CCACCATATACTACGTTGCCTGAAACTGTACAAGATCCAATTATTGAATAGGTAATCCTTCTGCAAGATCGATTCAGTAAATTATAAGGACACTACTGTGTGGCTGATATAATTCAGGAGAGTGTGAGAAAAGGCTATTTTTTTCAAAAATGATTTTGCTAAAGTACATACATTAATATTTTGTATCTTACAAAGTGTAAGAGAATGGTCTGCACACTTAGTATAACAAGATCTCACTGGTGAATTGAAACATTGCAGTTTGCAAAATAAAGTACAATCAAGTCTAAAAACTAATGGCACTCACCTTCAAAATATTTCACTGAGTTATATTCCAGACATTTTCTTCCCAACATTGAGTGTAGGTGGCAAGGCAGGTAGCCTTCTAGACTGGATTTACCCAAGAGTAAAATTAGTCAGTGTCTTTGCCTTGGGTTGCTTGTCAGTCCGATGCTATGTTTCCAGTGTCTTGAATCTTCAAATCAATTCACACACAGACACAGAAAGAAACAAAGACAGACAGACAGACAGACAGACAGACTTAGTAACACACACACACACAAACACACGCACACACAAGGGCGCCTGGAGCCGTATGGCGGTACGCACTGGGCGTACCTTCACCAGTGGAGGAAGTTTTTCTTTTTTTTTAAATAAATATTACGCCTATTGTGTCTTCTATGAATGTTGTGACAATGCAACATATTATATGAGAAGCAGCATGAAGCAAATTAAAGAGCAGAGACTATGGTTGGGCACCATTAATTTACAAAGGCAGATAGCCTGCTTTTTGCTTCTGTGCGTAAAACTCGCGCGCTCCTGAAAAAAAGATACAGTAACAAGTTCTAGTTCCATCAGCGGAATTCTAACTTGAGCGGCTACCTCCAGTCAGACATAGCCCACAAATTTAAGTCTAGTAGTTCTAGTTAGCAAAGACAGCTCTCCATTTCCCACTTGGAATAACACATAGCCTATGTCGTGGCGTCGCTGATGGCAGAAAAATCAAATAACCGAAGTTAATGTCTTGAAAGTGACAAGTTTCAATCGTAGCCAAAATCCAGTTGTCATGTGGGCTAGGAAGAAGGCATTGGATGGTAGCAGTACAGGTAGGCTAAGCTGTTTCATTCATCACTGAGCCCGCCGCGGCAAATATTATAGGGTAGGCCTACTTTGCTTCTGGTGTCATATTTCCTAAAGTATTTTGGTTACCGTTCTGTGTATTGTGGCTTTCTACAGAGACGGTTTTATGAGAGGTACGGAACTTTGCTTTGTAGCCTACTAGCTTCGGACGGCAGCACTGACAGCTGGTTAGCTATATGTGCTACGCAAAAACATTATGTTCAGGAAAGCATTAGTTCTAAAGCAATTCTGCATGTTTTGATGACATGTAGTTTGGGTGTTTTCTAATGCTTATTGCGCACGTTTTCCTGTTTGCTGACATGAACAGCATTCTGCGATTTGTGTTCGAGTGCGTCGGTGGTTCTCTTGTGCTCTGTCTCTATTGCGCATTTGTTATCAGCCTGGACTAACATTCAGTGCACTCCCCGGTGGGTTAACAGGCTGAGGTAGAACTAGTCGCTTTCTGCCTTTTCTTGCACAACGTGCCCGGGCTTTTTGTGGTCCCAGCTCAGCCATTGTGACGTGAACTTCATTCATCATGCTGCAGCAGACACCTCTGCGCCAACTTACTACCCGAGTCGAAAAGTATAACGCTTGAAAAGTTGTATCTAATGATATGGCGTCTGCCATAGCCTATGTGTTCATCCCCATGCACGAGAGAGAACACAAGTGCATGCAGGCATTCGTAGTAGCATAGTCGGGGAAGTCGCTGCAGTTCAATGTCGCAGTTTAAAAAAAAAAAAAAGTAATAGTAAGCGTATGCATGGCTGCACCCAAAGAAGTGAAACGCAAATATAGCCAAAAGGTTTTCAAAACCGTATAGGCCAACACCTTGTCAACGTCAACAAGTTACCTTGTTTCCTAGCCTAAAGCAATAAGAAAAATTGACGACTGATAAAGAAAACCACCCCAGACATACTGACTATACTCCAATCCTATGTTTTTTTTTCTCCTCCCTCCGGTGTCATCGTCCGCTGTCATTTCTCCGGTGTTTTTGTTTTTTTTGGGGGGGGGGGGTGTTGGTGCGTACCTTACTGGTCAAGTCTGCAGGCGCTCCTGCGCACACATGCACAACCAAATGCCACACAATTGCACACACAAATGCACACACACTACACACGCATCACGCACGCATCACGCATGCACGCACACACAAACGAACGCGCACAAACACACACACACACACACACACACACACACACACACACACACACACACACACACACGGCAGTTTCCCTAGATGGTGGGCAAAGCTCTTCTCTCTTTGTTGGCTAAAACATCCGCTGGAACCTGATTAAAGGTTGTCACCTGTACAAAGCATCTCTTGCACTTGATACAAATCGATACACATTCACACATCTAAACATACATGTGTCCTACACACACACACACACACACACACACACACACACACACACACACACACAGTCTCACAATTTTACCTGTCTCTGAGCTTCTGTTTTAATGTAGTCGCATGCACTCTCGCGAATCAATTCATACAAACACACACACACACACACACACACACACACACACACACACACACACACACACACACACACACACACACACACACACACACACACACACACAATCGCTCGCTCTCTCCTACACTAGTATTTGAGCTGTAATGCACTCTTCTCCAATCAATTCACCTGTCAGGTGGTAGGCCGTCTCAGAGGGACTGGTAGGCGTGCTGCCTAAATCCCCTGTATTACTGTATTAACCCACTCGCCAGATAACAAAGACCACACTACCCCACACACATGTACCCGTACACACACACACACAAACACACACGCACGCGCGCACGCACACACACACACACACACACACTCATGCATATGCACACCCTCTTAAGTCACCCAACAGTAACACATACAGTAGGCAAACATAAATTCGCCCAACATCACACATTCAGGGCTCCACTGGCCATCTTCTGGCCTAGCGGGCATTTCCCGGTGGGCCCTGCTCCTTCACGGGCCCCTATTCTCAGAAATGTACAAAAATAAAAAATAAAAATTGGGGCTCACGGGGGTGCGGGGCCCACCGGTGAGTTAGTTCTGCGCTGCTAATTATTAGGGGCCCCTTTAAGCCAAAAGTGCCCAGGCCCTAATTCTCCCCCAGTCCAACCCTGCACACATTCTAGAGTGTGTCCCTTTCTCTACATTTCCTCACAGTTCCTTTTCCTCTGCCTGTGTCTCAAACCTCACCTCTCTGTGTCAGTCTTTCACCTTGGCTTCTCTGAGTGCATGTAGTGCATTATAAGGCTGTACAGTATGTATGGCAGCTGATAGCAGGTAAGCCATTGTTCAGTAAGTAATGCCTTGAGTTTGATAGACAGCTCGCACAATTAAACATTTAGCAAATGCTAAAAACATCGTGTCAAAAAGGACCTTCCTGGCAACGACCGCTCAGGTAAATAAATGAAACCAACTGTTAATTTCCTGAAAGGAAAGGCAAAAAAGGAGAAAAAAAACATAACAGCATGCCCTGTTATTTTCCATGTAACCGGCTCCCATTTTTCAGTACCCCGGTGACATTAAATTTTTCTTTTCTCTGCAGATGGAGACACCATATGTAGGGGGAGCCGCGCTGGTTAGCTGAGTTTGTAGAACATAATGAAGATATGTTGTGTTGCCATTATTAGCAAATGAGCTTTTGTGCTATGACAAAAGCACTCCATCACACTGGGATATATATTTATTTATATATTTAGTCAGCACCCCTGCCTTGCCAAGTATGCGCACCAACGCATGCAGGCACGGTAGGCACACACACATGCACGCACGCACACGCACACGCACACGCACACACACGCACACGCACACGCACACGCACACGCACACACACACACTTCCCTGTGGCTGTTTATGTTGCAACCACAAAAGGTCGAGGCGGCACTGCCAAATTTTGCAAACAATACAGTATTTGCCCTCTAGTTATTACTGCATGCCAGTGTCTGACTCACCATCACCCCCATGACCGAGAAATCACTGTAGTGGTTTGGGTTGAATAATTTCAGTTTTTAAATTCCTTATGGTTTGTGCAATGACATAAAATCAGAAGAGTTGCCATGCCTGCCAGCAGCTGCTGTATAAGAAACTACAGCATGTTAGTTGCTCCGTCCGTCGGTTAGAAAGCTCTTGGCCTTGGTCAGTTGAGCGTGCTTTTCACTCTGTATGCTTTGTGCTCACATTGCCAAATAATGGCACAGTCATATGAATCTGAAAAACATGCTTGAGACAAATAAAGAAAGCGATTGGCAAACCAATTCCATGTTTGAATATGGTTCTGTGTGCTAATGTGTTTCTGTGCACTCTCTGCTGCCTGTTTTTCCTGATTAAGGCTCAGACGTAAGTGCTACAGAACTTAAATTAAGTGCGACAGAACTTCACATTGTGTAGGCCAGTGATTCTCAAACTTTTTCAGACAGAGGACCACTTTGTCCCCCCAAAAATGTTCAGGGACCACCTGTCAACCGAACTGACAGTTGATTGACACTGCTAATTTCAATGCAGATCACTTATTTTTTACTCACATGTATTATGTGGTTATTGTGATGAAAATAAGACTTCAGCTATGCTTATCTTTGTAATAATGTTACAAATATAGCCTACTGCTAGCTTGTCTTGGAAAATTAGAAATCCCTGTACGGACCACCTAAGCTGTGTCCCCGGACCACACTTTGAGAATCACTGGTGTAGGCTGTGACTGAGAGGAGCTGCCTGTCTGTCACTCAACATTATACTTTCTCTGGGAGCCAAGCTAAAAAATCAGTAAACTACAAACTCTCAAAAAATTCCTTCAAAAGTTCAACCTAGGTTCAATAAGGAACTCAAATTTAAAGTATGTGCAGTACTGTTTATATACGTATATACTTATATGTAAGCTGTAACAAAATTCAAAAAATTATACATAAACCCAAACACAATCCTACATTTCAAGTGCATAATGGTAATTATTGTTAATCCACAGTATACCCTATTGATGTACCAATAAAGTATCAAGTCTCCAGTCATATCGTCAACAATTTTGTTTATTATGCCCATATACACAAAGCTTCTTGAGGGAATCCCATCAACACCCGCGACACCCTCTTGCAGTTAAAAAAAACCCCAAACAATTAAACTGTCATCATTGCCAATAATACATCCAATTTTCTACCTGACTGGTGATTCGAACACTGCTCACTGACATAGATCAAGTGCGAATTTGCATATGACATTGAGAGCAACTCTCTGCACTGCACTGCACTGTCTGCCACATCCACCGTCATCAGGCTTGATGGTGTTTCCCACCCAAAACAACTAATGGGTTCAATTAGTCTCCTGGCAACTGGAAATGATGGATGCCAGTCTGAGCTCCAAATGCCAATACCGACGCGGGCGTGTGTGTGTGTGTGTGTGTGTGTGTGTGTGTGTGTGTGTGTGTGTGTGTGTGTGTGTGTGTGTGTGTGTGTGTGTGTGTGTGTGTGTGTGTGTGTGTGTGTGTGTATTTGTGCGCGCCTGTGTGTGTGTGTGTGTGTGTGTGTGTGTGTGTGTGTGTGTGTGTGTGTGTGTGTGTGTGTGTGTGTGTGTGTGTGTGTGTGTGTGTGTGTGTGCGCCTGTGTGTGTGTGTGTGTGTGTGTGTGTGTGTGCTGTTGTGTGTGTATGACTGCTGGCCTGTCAAGGCAGTCAGGCTCTTAATTTGGATGTGTGCTCTTCCCTTCACAGCATGATATGTGTGGGACAGGAGAATGCAAGCAAACAAACAAATACACCCTAATACATCCACACTAAAAAATAAACACTCAAGCACACATATATGCAAGCACACATATACGCAAGCACACATGCACGCGCACACTCTCAGTCATACACAGACACAAACGCATGCACACACACGCACACACATACACATGGCTGACAGATAAATTAACTACCTGTTCTGTTCCCTGTACTGTGAACAGTTGGGTTAGGAGTTCACATGATGAGTGGATCACTAGCGCTGTGGAGAGATGTTCATTACATCTCGACTGCTGGAAACATGGACACATCATGGGCACAGTAGAGATTTCCCACAGTAGAGAAAGGTGGAGAGGGGGACAAAAAAGTGAGAGGCAAACCAGCATAGGGCAGTCATGGGGAAGTGGTTAGGGTGTCAGAGTTGTAGCTCAAAGGTTGCCGATTTGACTCCTACTGTAACCTGCCAGGTTGGTAGGGGGTTGTAATTAACCAGTTCCCTCCTTCATCCTCCTCGATGACTGAGGTACCCTGAGCATGGTACTGTCCCGCCACACTGCTCCCTTGAGGTGCCCCCTTGCACAGGTGAGGCATAAATGCAATTTTGTTGTGCGCAGTGTACAATGGTGTGCTGTGGGGTGCTGTGTCACAATGACATTGGGAGTTGGAGTTTCCCAGGAGGGCTTTCACGGCTTTCATTTAAATGCATAATAAGAGCCGGGGATGGACTGGTAATCTGGAAAACAGGGCATTTTCCCAGTGGGCAGACAGTCATTTTTCCAATTTGCCCCAATAGAGACCAGACCATCATAGGGATTCAAACGATTAATCGATTAATCGATTAATCGATTTATCTCAATCAATCTCAATTATCTAATTTTTTAATTAAATCTTTAGATTTAGTAGGTTTTTTTTTTCGAGAAACATTGAGATTTTGGGGGGGAAACGTTGCTTATCAATTCACAGTAACTCGATCAATAAGGCTATTAACTAATGATTAATGAATTAATTGATCATTTGCATCTCTAGTCCATCATAATTAGAGTATAGCTGAGGGTGTCTATGCCAAAATTGCCTGTGGCCTTTTTCGGTCCCAGTCCAGCCCTGATCGGAGCTGAGTTGAAAAACACACAAGAGATATCAGGAGAGCACTGTGCCAAATGTGATGTCTCACCATACAAATGAACGCACCAATAGAGCGGACTTGGCATTGATATTCTCACCAGAGACCCCATGTCAAGCCCTGTGAGAATGTAATTTCTTTCAGGATAACACTTCTTTCATTATTCCACTGATAGACAGAGTCAGGAGAACTAAACAAGCAAACAAAATCTGCAATGTCAATAAGGTGCCCTTGGCTGGGGTTAAAATGTTGTACTGGGTATACATATTCTATAAAGTAACACCCTAGGCATCATGTGATTCTTTTTATGTTGTATATGGAAATATTCTTGCGGTATATTATAGCTGCAAAATTTTAATCTCAACCATCCACTACACCAGGGCAGTAGTGACTGAAAAAATTGTAACCAAGATTAATCATTCCACGTCACCAATGTAAAACAAAGTGGGATCAAGTCTGGTGTTCCAACAGGGTGTGCCTTTCCCTTAAAGTTTGTTCATTGTCCTCGTCTCCGTGGATTCCGGAAGAATCTCCTCTCTGTCTCCTATGTCTTGTTTCTGTTATCCCCAAAAATGTCCATCCTAATCGTGCACGTCTATCACACCAAGGCAGTAGCACCTGGTTATGGGTTTGGACTCCATAGACCAATGTTTCTCAACCAGGGTGCCACAGGCCCCCCTCAGGGGTGCCGCGGAAACGTGGTTGAGAATAAATAAATTATGTAATATAATTCACAGTTGTCTAAATTAATAAATGAACGCTTAGTCAGTGGAATCTTTCATCTACCATGGCCTGGCCATCTTCTGTGGCCTACACATAGCCTGTCTGAGATAAAGCAGCAACTTCGAAAGTCTCCAAATGTGTTACTTTTCAAAGCTTTTGTGGTATCGGATGAGATGCCATGTTACGGCTTGTTTTGGGGTGCCTTGAGGTTTTTCATGAATTGAAAGGGTGCCTCGCCTAAAAAAAGGTTGACAAACACTGCCATAGACCATCATGAAAGTCCTTCTAGCATCTTCTTTTTTCACTCTGAAGAAGAAACAGATCGGTGCTTATACCACTATACAATAACAAAAAAGTATTTGAGTGCTCCAGTCATCCCTGGCCTACTGCTTTTGAACTCAATTATCTACCATCCTGGACTGTGAGCACCAGATAGGGTTGAGCACAGGGCAAGTGACATCCCCTTTCCAAGCGTCTAGCGTCTATTTATGTCTCTACAAATTAAGCCATTCTGCAAGGCAACCTCAGCCTGCTCCCGTACCCATGTTGGCCTCGTTAGCGCCTAGCTACTCCATTCTCATTAAGGGGTCATAGCCTCCACTCCTCCACAGGGCAGTCATGGGTGAGCGGTTAGGGCGTCAGACTTGCATCCCAGAGGTTGCCGGTTCGACTCCCGACCCGCCAGGTTGGTGGGGGGAGTAATCAACCAGTGCTCTCCCCCATCCTCCTCCATGACTGAGGTACCCTGAGCATGGTACCGTCCCACCGCACTGCTCCCCATGGGGCGCCACTGAGGGCTGCCCCCTTGCACGGGTGAGGCATAAAAAGCAATTTCGCAGTGTGCAGTGTGCAGTGTTCACTTGTGTGCTGTGGAGTGCTGTCACAATGACAATGGGAGTTGGAGTTTCCCAATGGGCTTTCAGAATCAAACGATTGGGGTCCTGCTCCTCAGTCAGGGCCCTGGAGCTACACTCTTGCCGAGACAAAATCTCAAAGACAAAATCTAAAATATTTTATCTTATTACAATGACCGACCCCACTAACCTCCTTTCTTGTAGCCAGGTCGCGCCCTCCTAGTGACGCAACACCTTCGGCGTTGCAGCTAGTCAGGTCAAGAGCAATGCAAGTACTGTCTGAGTACTGTCCCGAAAATATGGGAACTCCTTTCAATTTGTCGATAAGCATACAACCATAGGCAAACCAGGGGAGGCGGGTCAACCATGCCGTTTGGGAAATGTTACCTGGTATGCTCTTGGTCAGCCCAAGTCTCGAAGAGACTTGAATGTCGATGATAATCATGTTACCTTTCTTGTTACCTGTCAGTGGGAGTTTGAGGGAAATAATGACAGGGGTATTTATAGATGAGTGAATCACCACACCGTACCGTACCGTACCTGAGCTGGTGACTCATCCACAAGTTTTGAAGAATGCACTCGGCACAAGATTAGAAAAAAACAAAACAAATTTTCAGTTTTTTTGGAATGGCTCTAATGACTATGCATCTCATATTCATTGGTTAGTGATAACATCAAACAATGAGTAGGTGCGCTGTTCTGAATAAAGCATTAGGCCACAGTCATCCCAGCCATGGTATGAAGAAATAAACAAACACACAAATAAATAAATAGAGTTCTCATTGATATTCAGGAGCACCTTTTAGCACCTGGTCTAACTCAAAATAAGGTGTGGAGGACACTTTTAATTTTTGTTTGTTTGTTTGTTTGTTTGTTTGTTTTGTTTATTTGCTTTCACACCATTTCACAGCATTGCACAGTAGACCTACATTTAACAGGACGGATGTGCCAGTGTGGCCAATACGCGCATGGAGAGAATGAGAATGAGTATAAGTGTAAGAATGCGACTGAAAATGACACTGTGAATGGAAAACAGCATTGCAGTGGAGGTTAAAGTCCGGTGAGTGTCCTGATATACAAAAGATTGCGTTGACTACAGTCAGCTTTGTCCTTTGGAATAAAATAAACAAACTCTGAGGGAGCTCTACCAAGCATTTTTGTTTCATAACAAAAGACGCCTTTTTAAGCACACAACAAATGAGTCACCCGGTCGTGGGTGCAATGAGATACTTGACCTTTGAAAGCAACAATGATTGCGATCATTACACAGCTTTACATAAAGGCAAACAATCTGTGGTGTGCTTCTATTAGCTACTCCACAGTAAATAGGCTGTTGTATATACAGCAGTACTTGAAGTCCCCAGCACCACTGATGCCAGTGGCTTCTGAGATTGGATTAGCGTCTTCAGGTTATGGGCCAGTCATTCTGAGTATATCTTTGCCTACTAAACAACAGGAAT
>NC_085870.1:16573699-16578699 GCF_034702125.1 Engraulis encrasicolus
CTGGACCCCCACACCACACACTTCTGTGCACACTCACGGTAGACATAAATAAGGATCTATGGAGTGCATAGTGTGTTTCTATAGGGCACTGCTAGTAGATTCTATCTGGACCCCCACTACTGTGTGCTCTGCTGAACTCCAGACCCCCAGGAGGAGAAATGCTTAAAAGCCACCGCACCGGAAAAATTTCCAAAAGGTACCAAAGCAAAACCACATCCTCCAAACTGCTCACACATTTTTCTGCCCCCCGCCTTGCCTTCTAAAAGTCAGACGCGCGTGTTTGAGAGTAAGTGGCTCGTGAAATTGCTCATATTAGATTTGGTGAGAGAAACATGGCAGGGAAGGGAGTGGGGGAGCCTTACAGGAAAGGCTGCCATGAAGATGTGCGGTGCGGGACGAGTCAGTTCTCATGTCAGCAAACCGAAATGATTTCTCTTGGAATCAACGTCTACCGCCTCTCCCATAACCCAACCGGCTATCCATATACTGTACACACAACACTGACATGTGCACACACACACACATGTGCACATACACACGCACACACACGGACCAGGGGAGCCTTACAGTAAATGTTGCCATGAAGACGTGTCAGTTCTCATGTCAGTAAACCAAGATGATTTCTCTTGGAATCAACGTGTACGGCCTCTCCCACAACCCAACCCGCTATCCATATACACACAGAGATATGTGAACACACACAAACACGAACATGAACACAAACAAACACAAACACAAATACAAACACACACACACACACACACACACACACACACACACACACACACACACACACACACACACACACACACACACACACACACACACACACACACACACACACACACACACACGCGCACACACACACACACACACGCGCGCGCGTACAAACACACGTACACACACGCACACACATACAAACACACACACACACACATACACACACACACTGAACATTACATCTACCCTCTCATACTTACTCCACACACAAACCCATCTCATGTCAAGAGCGATATCGGCAACAGAAGTAAAAGACTTTGTATTGAGGAGCTGGCAATATGACAAAAGCGATTTGGGTGAGAAGAGACAATTTGAGCGACACAAGTGACAGTTTCTAGTCAACCGTATCTCACTCATTTCGTGAAGTATTCACGAAAAAAAAATAGCTTAATTTTCGTGGTGCATTCACGTTATTGCCCGCCTTTCGTAAAGTCTTCACGAAAATAATAGATTAATTTTCACGCTGCCTATTCACTTGAATTGCCCGACTGTTGCCACATGGTAATCAAACATTTCAAACAAGCAATTTAGGGTTAGGTTTAGGGTCAAGGTTAGGGTTAAGGTTAGGGTTAAAGTTAGGGTTAGGGTTAGGTTTAGGTTTAGGGTTAAGTACGGTTAAGGTTAGGGTTAGGTTT
Organism: Engraulis encrasicolus; assembly: GCF_034702125.1. Classification (NCBI taxonomy): domain Eukaryota; kingdom Metazoa; phylum Chordata; class Actinopteri; order Clupeiformes; family Engraulidae; genus Engraulis; species Engraulis encrasicolus. Next base: position 16,575,115 of record NC_085870.1, read on the forward strand.
AGGTTTAGGTTTAGGGGACATAAGGCGTAAGTACTGAAAGGGCGTCGAATTAGTGAGTCCCGAGTGTATCAGCAGTGTTCTGTCAGCACCCCCTCCCCGCCCCTGCAGACGTTTGGATAACCATAGCAGCAGTGGGGCAATTCAAGTGAATAGGCAGCGTGAAAATTAATCTATTATTTTCGTGAAGACTTTACGAAAGGCGGCCAATAACGTGAATGCACCACGAAAATTACTCTATTATTTTCGTGAAGACTTTACGAAAGGCGTGAGATAGGGCTCTTCTAGTTGAACTTCAGCAGATATCATGGTAATGAGCTATGTTGCGGTTCAGGGACGGCCGTCGCAGCCTTTTGGAATGTCAGAATGCTTGCATTCTGCTTTTACATTACATTACATTGCATTTGGCAGACGCTTTATAACCAAAGCGACTTTCAAAAGAGGACATAATCATAGCCAACATCACTAGCAAATACAAAGTGCACAGGAAATATACAGAACAACAAGTGCAGATGCAAAGAAGGGTTATGTTTTTTTTTTTATGAGTACACACACAACACACACACACACATACACACACATCATGTCAAGACTCTGCCCTGAGGCTAGGCCAGCTCAAGCATTACGGTAGGGACACATACACGCAAATTTGTGAACTTTGCCATTCATTCCTATGAGAGAGGTGAAGGCAAGCGATGACAAGCGAACAGGAGCGAAGTGAAGTGAAATGATTAAAGAAAGTTTAATGTTATGCAAATGAGGAGCGAATTCGCCTGCCGTGGCCCAATCAAATCAACAACATAACTGTTCCATTCCATTTGATTTGCCGCAACGCCCTGATGACGGTTGGATTTCGCCTCTCTTCGCTTCGCTTGCTTCACCTCCTATGTGTCCCTACCGTTAGTCTAGTAGATACTCATGAAGAGGTACAGTAAGTCTTTACTTGTTTCTTGAAGGCTTCATGCTTTTAATGGTCATACTCTGTTGCTTTTGAAGCTTGTGACGCTCTTGCTATGAAAGCAGTCCAGCGACTCTTTGTTGCTTTTGTCTCTTCTGGTTTGTTTGTGCGGTTACAGCAAAGCATACATGGTCAATTGCACCACTATCCAGGGGCCTCGTGTACAAAGACTTCCGTAGATTTCCTACTGAATCTTTGCACTTGCACCTGAAAATCTCAAATGCATCACTCCTGATTCATGTGGTATATACGTATCTGATTTCACATTAAATTTAGTACACAAGCACTTTTTTCATGCAAAGTAAGTATTAGCACATCTGCAAAGGTTTGTAGAAAGTGTTTGTGATTACGTAAGTAAGTTTTGTACATGAGGCCCCCTGGGGGCTACTTTACATAGGCCTACTCACCATGCTAAAAGGAAAGTGCCTGCAAGAGGTCAGATGACCATTATTTTTATTTTATTTTATTTTATTATTTTTATTTTTTATCATCCAACACAGCACAGAGCAGTCGCAATGGCCATTTCACTGCCAATTGTGCTTGTACAAGGAAGTACGTGACAAATAAAAATCTTGAATCTTGAATCTTGAATCTTGAATCCCTCAGACCTGTACCTGAAAGCATCCACGCCCCTTGCACCACTACTGCGCCCGACTCTACTCACAACGTCAAAGGGAAAGGGTCTACAAGGGGTGATACTGTATGACCATGACTCCTCAGACCTTTACCTCAAAAGAGACTGGCTCATTCAGGCTCACCACCCTGAAGGAGATTTCTCTGCCATTTTATTTCCAACCTCCTCAATCTTCATTCCTACTACAACTACTGTGTGCGGCCTCCAACTGTTACAGTACAGACACTCGATTTCATTTCTGCACTCCAATCCTCCCCTATTCAGCCTCAGCATAAGATACATTTTAATGCAGTTATGCTCTTTTGCAATTCATCATACCTAATAACAATTAATGAATTCATTTGTTTTGGAACACTTTAAAAGTCATCAAAGACAACAACAACAGCAACAAAAAAAAAACAGGAAAGTGTGAAGAAGCACAATTGATTAGTGAGGACAGAAAATGGTTTCCAATTTACACCTGGGTGCAAATTGCACGTATTGGCTATTGACATCCGGAAGCAATTTGCAGTCATTGTTGCTTTTTATGTGCAGATAAAACATGCTATTCACAACCAAGTCTTCATAGTCAGCGATATCACTTATTGCAGGTGGGTTTTTTTTCTAAATAGCTTTCACATCAAGATTGAATTGAAAGCCCCCTTTAATGTTTATCTGCATGAAATTGATATACCATTGTTTTCTATGGCGAAACACATCTTTTTTGATGGAAGACGCAATTTGCACCAGGTGTGGATAACAATATTTACAAATTACACCTGGGTGCAAATAGCCGTTATTTGTTATTTACATCTGAGTGCAATTAGCAGCCATTGTTGCGATTTACACCCTGATGTATACATGGGTTCTACATTTTTTGTTTTCCCCTGTCTGCGCGAAACAACTCAACCCTCTGATTGTTGGAAACAGCTGTCGGTCAAAAAATTTGCTCACGTGGTTGGCTGCCAGTGTCTTGCCCCTCCTCACAATATCGTGTTTACAAACACTCTGAACTCATGTATTTAGTGTGCCACAGGATTTCATACAAAACATTGTTCTTCATAGTCAGTAGTTTATTGCCTGATTTCATAGACTTCAGATCACTACCGCGATTCTGGTCTGACCAGGACTATAACGATTAGCATTTCCATACAGGAAGAACTTTGTTTCCATAGCCTGGTTAACCCGCCTCCCTCGGCTTGCTACCGGTTGAGGGATGTGCCAAAGTTTAAACCAAACATTTTTTAGCCCAATAGAACGTCTCTGCTTAAACCACGTCACTGCCTTGAACTTGCCTCTACCCAGGACGGTTGGAAATGCTCAGTTGATTGGTTCCAGACAAAGTGGGTGGAGTTCCCGCTGTAGCGGGATTGAGCAAGCTCCTGGCCCTACTATGTGTAGCTGAGCCGAAGGCGTTGCGTCACCAGTAGGGCAGAGCCCTGCTCAGTAGTTTACACTCTGGCCCTTTTTTCATTATCTTTCACATTAACATATGACTTAACATCATTTTCAAAAAGCAACCACTGATGGTTTCTCTCCCCTACAGTACATAGGGCTGAATGTACTGTGTAGAAAATGGGCAGTGGGAAAGCACCTATACATGTACAGCTTGGGGGGCAATCGCTATTCCGACATGCCGCTATTCCGACATGCCGCTATTCCGACATGCCGCTATTCCGACACTTTTTAGGGGTTAGGGTTAGGGTTAGGGTTAGGGTTAAGGTTAGGGATGTCGGAATAGCGGCATGTAGGAATAGCGGCGGACGGTGGAAAACGTGTCGGTATTCCGACAATAGACATTAACGTCGGAATAGCGACATGTCGGAATAGCGCCACGTAACCGTACAGCTTTGTGCATGGTGATAACAGTCACCGAGTGATCCCCATTGGCCCCACCATTGCCCATTCTTGTTCATAGCAGCATCAAAGTGAGATGATTTCTCAAATGTTAACATACACACATCAGAGGAGGATGTGAGAAGGAGGGAAACATGGGGGAACATACAAGTCATTATTA
>NC_085870.1:16598699-16603699 GCF_034702125.1 Engraulis encrasicolus
AGACACACAACCTTCTCAATCTCTCTGAAATGATTTCAGAAACATGCTACCGAACTTTGGAAAGGCTTAAACAAGCATGCAGCTTTCAAGGAACATTCAGTAACTTGACGCGATGTGGCGAGATTCAGAAAAGCGCAGAACAGCTGACATGTCACCCACGGCTCTACATGTAGATATGCTGTAGTTTTTATTGGCTAATCAACTGCGTTACTTGGCGATATTGCTGGCTAGTTCTGGATGCTAACAGGAGGTGATGTGGAAGTTCAGCCTGGAGAAACGCCGACGTGATTGACAAAAGAATGCGCACTCTACTCATAGTAAGTCAGTGTGTGTGTGTGTGTGTGTGTGTGTGTGTGTGTGTGTGTTCGCGTGTGTCTGTGTGATGGCAATTGGAACTATTGCTACTAGGCCTATGCCTCAGTTGGTTGCTTTGAATTTCACCCGCCGTGGTGTTTTGTTTTGTATTCAGTTTGAGATGCTTGCTGCTCGGCATACCATACGTCATGTGCACACACAGTTGGGTGTGGTGGCGGTGTTGGCATTTGGGCAAAATGCAGCTACTCCTCTGTTGGTTGTTTTGAAATGCGTCGTCAGAGGTGCATCTTGTCACCAGGCTAGAGAGGCAGGTGTGTGTGTGTGTGTGTGTGTGTGTGTGTGTGTGTGTGTGTGTGTGTGTGTGTGTGTGTGTGTGTGTGTGAGTGTGTGTGTGAGAGAGAGAGAGAGAGAGAGAGAGAGAGAGAGAGAGAGAGAGAGAGAGAGAGAGAGAGAGATGATGCCCATGTGTAATTGATTGATGCGCATGTGAAGATTGCAATGTTGAATATGTCAACATTGAATACTGTCTAAATAAAAGCAAAACTGTGCCCAAGCACATTATGTTCACAAGGCCTTCTGACTGTTGTAGAGAACTTGGTTTTTTAATTGTGTAGATGCTGTGAGCTAAGCATCTTCCCTAAGCAAGCCTAAGGGGGTGGGTGGGGGGGGGGGGGGGGGTACACACTTGGGTGGGCCGATGGGCCCCCTAGCTAATTTCTCCTTAGGCCCCCAAATTGCTAAGTCCGCCACTGCGCATGCGTGCGCGTGTATGTGTGTGTGCGTGTGTGCGCATGTGCGTGTGCCTGCGTGCATTTATGCGTGCGTGTGTCTGTGTGTGTGTGTGTATTGGTGAATCCAATCCAATCCCATCCAATCTGTTGGGGCAGTTTGCAAGCACAGCTGCAGGCCCAGTCAGCAGGTGTGAGAGTCAGTGAGCTATATTGATTAAGGACCATTAAGCAGAGGTTCATGTTGTGTGGAGAATTGGATAGAGAGGCAAGTTGATAGAGAGAATAGGGTGTGATAACAGAGGGGTTGGGGGGGGGAGAAGAAAAGAGAGATAGAAAGAGGGGAGAGAGAGAGAGAGAGAGAGAGAGAGAGAGAGAGAGAGAGAGAGAGAGAGAGAGAGAGAGATTGTGTACATACGGTATGTCTGAAAATGCTTTGGTGTGTGTGTGTGTGTGTGTGTGTGTGTGTGTGTGTGTGCATGCATGTGAGTATCTGGCTGGTCAGATCAGGTGGTTCAATGAGAGTGATTATGGCAATTAGGGAAGGCCCTGGGAAGGGCAGCATGATGGCAGAGAATAGGAAAGTGACAGGTGGGGCACACACACACACACACACACACACACACACACACACACACACACACACACACACGCACACACACACGCACACGCACACGCACACACACATGCAAACGCACACACAGACACACACACACACACACACACACACACACACACACACAAAACACACTTCCATCCACCAAGAAATGTTAAGACATACCGTGAGCCCCTCTCCTTTCCTGTCTCAGTGCATTGTGTACTCTAGGATGGTGCCCAGAGAACTACACTGGTCATTGAAACCGTGCTGTCTACTGCCAAATTTCATCTTTTCATGAATATCTACTAAATAAGGAACTCATATTTAAAGTATGACTAAAGTAGGCTACATTAAGCTTTGCAGCTAAAATGACTATTTCTGGAAATTCAAAATGGCGGACAATGGAGAAGACCCCCTTTTTCATGTATGAAAAGTGCAATTTTCCGAATCATAAGGAATATTTAGAATTTGATGGTGGTGGTGAGGCAAGGTAACGTGTGAATGGACAGCATGAATTCTGGAAATAATCTACTAAAAATATTACACAGTTCACCTTTAAGACCCCCCTCTCTCTTATTAGTTCCACCCAGAGAAACTGTATACACATCCCTTCATCTCAACCTGCTCAGCCGGCTTATTGATTATCAATGGCAGCCAATCAGTATGGTGGTGTTGGGAAACCCTATCGACCGGCTGCGTATCGACTGGGCTTCAGATGAGATCTGTGGTGACAAATACATTTTAGCCGGCCATATTCTCCTTGCCTGGCCTGAAAGCTATAGTCTATGGGACACAGTGGTGGTGCTCAGGGCCGGTGACAGCTTTTGCTGGGCCCTGGGTGAAGACATCTGAAAGGACCCCCATCGAATACATACAATGTAATGAAAATCCAATTCTGGACCCCCTCTCTCCCTGGGCCCGAGACAACTGACCCCTTTGCCCCCCCATTGTCAGCTTCCCTGGTGGTGGTACCTATTTGGGGACCCTAGGCGAAATATAGACATGTGGCCCTCTTGAATTATTTTTTGCCGATTGTTGGGGGTGGGGATGTTACAGTGGGCAGATTTGGTGGGGCAGTCTGGCTAGTTCAAATGTGTAGTGCAGCATGGGTCCGGTAGTATGCAGGGAATCCGACAGGGAAGGACAAAGGGGTCAGTTGTCCCCAAAAAGGGGGTCCAGATCCTCATAACATTGTAAATATTGGGGTGGCTTTCAGTTCAATTGGTCCCAGGCCTGGCAAAAGCTGACCGTAGCTTTGATTGTATGGGAGGTGTTTATTTGTAACAAACCAGGGGTGAATTTCTCAACAGGCTATCAACTTCTCTTTTGAGAAACTCACCCCAGAGATCCCGCTTGGCCGGCCATGCTGAGTGGCCAACATTCACATTGCACTGGCTGGTTATAAAAATGCTAAGCGCAGCGCTGGACAGTAAAAGACCCTGGTGTGATTTCAATCTGCGATGGGTGGTTAACTATACATTTGTGCATCGCATGGCAAAAAAAAAAAACAACAACTTGAAATTATATAAGACTTAAATCTGCACTGGGGAGTTAAACCATGAGAATTGAATAGGAAATGTGCATCAAAAATGTTTTAGTCGAGTTCAAAAACTCATCCAAACCAAAACAAACAAACAAACTTTTTTTTTTTAATCAAAGTCCTGGTGTCATTACCATACTGCCCTTATAAGATGTCAGCCATTGTCAACTTGCAGCTAATTTATTTGTTTTATTTCTTTGTTTGTTTGTGCTTAAACTATAGCTTTACCTTTGTATATTTATGTTCATTCCAAAAACCTTCGGAGAGTCACAGAGCTCATTTTTTGAACCCCAATGATATTCTTTTCCGATATTGTGTGCATTCGCAAGTGCCTCCGAAGACAAATTCATTTCATAATAAATTAGATAAACCTAATAGAACAAAGGCTGCTAGAGGCTATTCTTGATTCTGCAGGCAAATTATTTCCACACAAATCTCATTCTGGAGAAGTTAATATGGGGCCTCATCTACCGGTAAAGCAATCCCACATCTTGATGACATCCACCTAACAGGAATAAGGGGTTTTAATAGAGAGGTTTAGACAGTCTAACCTCATCTGTCTGTTTCACTGCTGTGTGTGTGTGTGTGTGTGTGTGTGTGTGTGTGTGTGTGTGTGTGTGTGTGTGTGTGTGTGTGTGTGTGTGTGTGTGTGTGTGTGTGTGTGTGTGTGTGTGTGTGTGTGTGTGTGTGTGTGTAAGCATGTGTGTGTGTGTGTAAGCGTGTGTGTGTGTGTGTGTGTGTGTGTGTGTGTGTGTGTGTGTGTGTGTGTGTGTGTGTGTGTGTGTGTGTGTGTGTGTGTGTGTGTGTGTGTGTGTGTGTGTGTGTGTGTGTGTGTGTGTGTGTGTGTGTGTGTGTGAGCGCGTGCACAGGCATGTGTGTGCATGCATGCGTGCATGTGTGTGTGTGTACGCATTAGTGTGTGCATTAGTTTGTGTGTGTGTGTGTGTAGTCTCACACATGCCTCTCACATTCGTTTTCTGCCAGTTTAATCGGCAAGTGAGACCACACCAGGTCTATGACTGACAATATCTTTATCACCCATCATGAAAGTAAACACAGGCAGACACACGTGTGAACACATAGACACATCACACACAGCGCACATGCATACATCTGCTCATGTTACATTTATGACACCCACAAATGCACACACACACACACACACACACACACACACACAAAAGCCACACACAAGCAGGCCAAAATTCATTAACCTTCCGAGGGCATCTCCGATGTGATTAGAGTGGAAATGTTTTTTTTTCAATCAGATTCTGTTTAAATGAGGTTATATGTGTATAAGTGCCCAGCTCTGCACAGCGCCTGAGTTTTATATTACTCTGGTAAAGATTCACAGATGTGGAAATCAAATCACAGATCTAATCTGGGTGTGCTGTAGTAGACGCAGCTTCATACCCACACATGCAATGCGCAGCTTACTGCGTATCAAAATAGTGAGGCGCATTTCTTAAGTAAATCTAATTTGGCAAAATTGTCCCACAATAGCAGGGAAATGCTCTCTCTCTCTCTCTCTCTCTCTCTCTCTCTCTCTCTCTCTCTCTCTCTCTCTCTCTCTCTCTCTCTCTCTCTCTGCTCCTTTGCCTCTGGCACTTCATGCTTTTAACTTGGTTTTCAAGGCGAAGGGAGAAGTAAACAAGTAAAATCAAATGAGTCTAAGCAAAGCAAAACAAAAGAACAAGAAGACACAGGAGTCACGCTGTCAGAACAACAGAATAAGAAGACACAGGAGTCATGCTGTCAGAACAGCAAAACAGCAGCTCAAACATCTTGAATAGATGTTGTGCGGTAAGTGATGATTTTC
>NC_085870.1:16608699-16611199 GCF_034702125.1 Engraulis encrasicolus
TGTGTGTGTGTGTGTGTGTCCGTTCCATCAACTGCAGAAGACCGGTCATATCTAGTCAAGGTTGTATACAGACTCTAGCATCATAACGCTAAGGGCAGGGCTCTATGGTTCACTTTTTCCACTAGGAGGACAGGGCCACAGCTTTGGCTGGGCCCAGGACCAAAAACTCTGAATGCACCCCCTAAATCCACACCCCCGAATCCACAAGCCTTGACTGTTATAAGACTGTTCAATTTCAATGAGGAAAAAAAATAGACTAAGCCAGGGATGCTGAGGTGGTCACGGGGAAAGTTTTTTTCAAGACATTAGGGAGGCATATTACACTTCCGACCTGAAAACACGGATTCACACTTTCATACAGCCGAGGCTACTATGTATGAATTTACCCACAAAGGGTGAAAGTAGTTCATGTCTTACAGGTGCTACCCAACCCCCCCTCTCTTTACTGTAGTGTACCACTCGACTAATGTAAACATTTTGGTTTGGCTTTAAAAGATGCCATTTTCCTTAAGGTACCATATTAAGCTCACCATTCTCATCAAGATATGACATACAGCAGGGGTAATCAATGAAAAGACTTTTTAAATTATTATTATTCCTCCCAGTGTGTGTGTGTGTGTGTGTGTGTGTGTGTGTGTGTGTGTGTGTGTGTGTGTGTGTGTGTGTGTGTGTGTGTATGGGGGGAGGGGGGATACACATGTGAGGCAGGATGATGAGTTAACAGCACAGCTCAGCAGGAAGCCCTGTCTCAGGGTTCACTTTATCTCATTATCTTTAAACCAAAAGCTGACCACTGACAGTGAACCCACCAATGAGCGCATGGTGCGGCGCACTATATGCTATCTGCTGTAGGCTTTGTGCCAACAGTATTTAGCCTAGAAGACAATTGTCCACATGGGCTAAGAAATGAGGACAAATTTAGGCATAGTTAGTTAGTTGGATTAAATTCCTGAAAATTGTTGAAGCTGTATCGGCATTGTCGGTTTCCCCCTCACATTCTCACCGCAATGACCAATCACGAAACATTTTACTGCGTCAAAGTCCGCGCTAGAACATTCGTTTGCAGGATGGTCATCCACGTCTTGTTATATTAGCCTACTAGACTTCTTCTCGGGGCTTATTCGCCTGCACGCTGTCGTAGTCTGAAATAATGCAAATTAGACCTAAACGTGGCGTGAGAATGTCAGTTCACGAGCCAAACTTGTTCTGCGCTTCTACAGTATAGGAATAAGTACGGTGTATAATGCCCTATCCAACAAGTGGATGAATCTGCCCTGTGCCGTTTGGTGTGCCGCTTGCAGTAGGCTACTATCCAGTCACTGAATGCCCGACGTTTGCAGTCAGTCACGTCAAAATGTGTCGCATTGTTGTCTGCGCCTCTCACCCTCGTCTCGCTGTCCTCCCTCTATCGCCCTCCCCTCCCCCACAAAGTCACTTGTATGCATGCATCTTCAGAAAGAATACGTTCTCCACCGTGCACGTCACAGATTGTAGCCAAACAAAGTTCTGCTTCTATGTTTCCTGATTGTTGTTTATTTGGAAAGCAGGGTTTAACATGCCAGTTCTCCAGTGCTTGCGTCGTGCTGCTCTAACGTGTCATTTCCAAGCAACGGCTCCAAACTTCAAAAATTAAAAACCAAAACATGTTTGAACTGTGAGAAACTTAATATAAGATTGAGTCGACACCATGAGATACAAGTTTCACGAGCGCAAGATGGGAGCAGCGCGAGATAGGTTGGGCACAGGGCGCTTTATCCACGGGAAGCCGAGCCATGCATGTCTCGCACCGCTCAGCAATAGCGTGCGTCGGCTTGCGTTTCTTTAGCCATGGACTAGACGCATTGAATGTGCCCAGTGAGTTAGTCTGTGAAATAGCGTCCTGATGCCCATTTAATAAGGTTAAAAATAGGCTATTAAAAGAAACGTTTAAACTTTGACTCTAACCCACTACAAGCGTGAACTTATGCCAGCTGTCTCCTAACTGGAGTCCCCTCAACTTGCCGGTCACATTTCTTTCGTCCACAAGAATGGCGGAAATTTCCCAAAAGCAAATGCATGCTTATTGCGCAATGCTCCGCTCTGACTTATTGTCCGACTTCGTAGGTTTCATATCGTTTTAAGAACAATACCTAGGCTACTTTTAGCTGTGTAGGCTATGCTCAAACTCGGTTGGCAAATCTGCATCTCCATTGTAATAAAAAGTTAAGACAGGTGGCAAGAGAAAGATAGAGACATGCCGTGATGAAAGACCCAAAAAAAGGGAAGGTGTGAAAGGTGAAAGAAAGAGAAATAGCAAAACAAAAGAGAGGGAGGAAAAGAGGGAGAGGAGCATGGAGATGGAGATGGAGAAAGGGGTAAACAGTGTGTTTGTGAGAGGTGAAGAGCAGTCCCTGGAGCGCCTCATTTCCAGACACAATCAAAACAAATCCTCTGATCCCACTCAGAGCTCCCAAGCAGCCCTGGAAGCCTCCACCTCCACCTCCACCACCTCCTCCTCCTC
>NC_085870.1:16613699-16616199 GCF_034702125.1 Engraulis encrasicolus
CTAATTTATGCTGATTCTACCTCTATCTAAGTATGCTGCTTGCAAGTTGAATTCAAGTCTACGTACAGCACGTTGTGTGTTGCCTGTCTGTCTGCATACTTAGAGAGCGCGCATGTGTGTCCTTTTATAGCATGGTAGTAGTTTACAGCTATACGGACTGAGCTGTGCGCAGGGGCTGTTGAATCTCATTGTATTGTATATAATGACTCTCTATTCTATACTTCTCTATTCTGCATTGTGCATTTGAGGCACGAAACCGTACAGCACTTTGGGCCACTTTACTGAGTGTGACACAGCACTATATACACTCAGTCTGTTTACTGTACAAGCAAAGCAAGAGGAGCCAGAGCCACACATGCTTTCTATTTTCTTTATATCCTATTTTGATCCCTTCTACAATCAATAATGTGGTAGAAGCTTTATATAACAGGCTTATATATATATATATATATATATATATATATATATATATATATATATATATATATATATATATATACTGTACGTACCACTTGTAAACCATTAGCCATAGAGACTGCAGGCTCTCCACTCTCTCCAACAGAAAGCAAACAACATCCTTCAAGACCAAAGGCTCAATCCAGGCCTAGCCTAGCCTGCCACCCATGTGACAACTCTAGAAGCAGCATGGCGGAAGACGTTTCATCAGAAACCAGACAATACTCCCTTTGCGTCCATGCCACACCCAGGACGGATCTTCGACGGATCTTCGCCGGTTCCGGCCCACAGCCGGCCCTCTATCAGTGGGCCTGTGTGTCAGGAAGAGATGGGTGGCACTGATGGCTGCTGCTGCTGCTGCTGCTGCTGCTGCAAGGGACATGCTCAGGGCTGAACTGGCCATAAGGCATACAGGGCATTTGCCCGGTGGACTGTTGATGATTTTGGCCTGGCCTTCCCCCTTTATGTATTGGTATCAGTCCTCATGTCGCTACAGCAAACCTCTCCGAGTCAGACTTAAATATTGATTTTTTGCTGGTGGGGTCAAAATAACTGATATTACATGACTAAAAATGTTGTTACAGGCAGAGGCATCATTGTCTCTCTCAATGCTGGGCGGACGGGTCTTGACTGAAAATGCCCGGCCTGCTTATTCATCCGAGTGCAGCCCTGGACACGCTCCACTGGGCCGGGCGAGGACCGTCGGCGCCAAGGCCGGCCCACACTAACAGTAACCGCTCCCCTGGGATGCAGCAAGAGCACGGGACGACTTCATTGGGGAGGAGGCAGCCAGCAGGCAGCCCAGGCAGCCTAGAGCCCAGACAGTCCATCAACCCCACAGAGACAGTAGGCCTACACACACACACGCACGCACACACGCACGCACGCACACACGCACACACAAAGGCATGCACGTACGTTGGCACGCACGCACACACACCACAATCACACAGTCACACAGGCACACACAGACACACACACAGACACACCACAATCACACAGTCACACAGGCACACACACACACACACAGACACAGACACACACACACACACACACCACAACACGTCACACACACACACACACACACGCACACACACACACACACACACACACACACACACACACACACACACACACACACACACACACACACACAAAACAGTCCAGTGGTATACAGAGACAGCACACAAACGCATGCACACTCGCACGCAGACACACAGACACATGCATACACACACACACACACACACACACACACACACCACTCACACAAACCACAGTCCGTCCCGTTCTTCATTACTGCACCGCCAGCCGGCTGGTCAGTCCACCAGGGAGCATACCACTCATACAGGCAGAGAGCTGAACAGTGCACACATGGCCAAGCGCAATCTGCGGAGGGCAATCGTAACAAAGCACCTAATAGAATTCTTATAATTGGTCTCGATGCAGTTTAAGTAAGTGGCAGCAGCAGGGGCTTCACTGGAATGCCTAGAGAAGAAGTCTTGCATTGTGTGCAAACACTTGCGTTCCAACGAGATGTAAAAGAAAACATTCAAACTGTAAGTGCAGGTCTTCAGAGAGACATCGAGAGCTAATGCATTTTTATGGCCAATTGCTGCTCTCACACGCTTTCTAAATGCCAAGGTGGAATTCAATACAACATCAAGGCTGTGTACTTAATGCTAACACTTCGATGGTGAATAAAAAACAATACTGGTAAAGAGTCATTCAGCTCTTAGAGTTTTCTTTTCTGTTGATATTCAGTGTCGAGCGTAGAGGACCTGAAGAGTACCGGTTAGTATGTGTATGCCTTAGCCCACTGGTTCTCAAACTTTTTCCATCATTCCCCCCTTCAGTGGGTCTAAATGCTTCCGAGCCCCCCCCCCCAACAGCAGTAATCGAAAGGAAAGGTGACTGGTGAGATTAAACAAAGGGGGACTAGTCGAATGCAGATGTGTGTTCATTTCCTATGCTTTTCACATTCATGACAATTAATAATATAATGTTGATGAGGGCTTTAAACTTATTGACTTATTGGCAAGAA
>NC_085870.1:16626199-16628699 GCF_034702125.1 Engraulis encrasicolus
AACGGAGGCGTGCAGGCTCCATTCAGGGCTGTGCTCTTTCGACAGCGACCCCTAGGCGAGCTGCAGGCACGGAGCAACCAGAGTGGGCTTGCTGTATGTATGAGGCTTTGTGCTGTGTGTGTACCTGAGAGTAGCAACCAGCTGATAGCTAAGCTAAGCTAGGTTTCGGGCCACCAGACGTTGTTTGTTTTGAAAACAAGCAGAAAAAAATCACTCTACATGTTTTTAGAAAAATGGGTCGACATAAACCTTTGTGGGCAACGCCTTCTTTCGACGTGACGCAACACAGAAAGGCTTTCGTGATTCGCTCGTTTCTCTGCATTATTTATGTCAATTGGGAAACACTGGGAAACACAGCCAGGCGAGGTGACGCACCGCTATGAGAGCCTTGTAAGTGAGTTTAACTTGGGGTGACCGTCCGATCCTCAAAAGGAGTGAGTAAAACTGTGTTTTATCGGAAGTTGGCCTTTAAAAATCCTGCTTATCCTGTGAGAATTTGTGACATCACAGTGAGAGCTGCAAAGAGGCAGCCCCTATTCTCTGCCACACCATAGCTGCTTTGATCTCATGATGAGAACGAGTGGTCCAGATACATCATTAAACCAGTGCCAAGATGTATAGTGTACGGCAGCGACCAGAGGTCAGACCTCCGTTAACGCAACAACTGAGAGAGAAAGTCATTTTTAAAAGTCATCGTGGAGGGCAACGAGGGGCAAAACATGTACGTGTTTGTGCATTTATGTATTTCTCCACATTGCTTATTACTGTATGACTCTCGCTTTGGATAAAAATGTGTGCTTGGTAATGCACTCTAATGAAATGCATATTAGCTTCAATGAGCATAACTATTCAGTGTGTGTGTGTGTGTGTGTGTGTGTGTGTGTGTGTGTGTGTGTGTGTGTGTGTGTGTGTATGCGTGTGTGTGTGTGTGTGTGTGTGTGTGTGTGTGTGTGTGTGTGTGTGTGTGTGTGTGTGTGTGTGTGTGTGTGTTTGCGCGCATTTGGATTCGTGTGTGTGTGAGCGCACGCACATGCGTGTGTGTACATGTGTGTGCGTGTGCGTGTGTGCGCGAGCGTGCTTGCGCGAGCGTGCTTGTGCTCGCTTGCGCTTGTGTGTGTGTCTACCAGACTTATTCTCGGGAAAGTACACACAATATTGCAACAGTTCTGGCAACACCAGCTAGAGCCTCACAGCGAAGTCAGAGCAAACAGAAACCAACCACCGATGCCATAGCAACGGCCGCTTTTAGCAGAAAAGGATTTCCAATGTGCTATATCTGACAGCGTTTTAATTCCAAGACTGTTTTTACTTCTCTCTGCCAGTGGTATTTCAGAGGCTAAGCCCTCCCAATGGACTTCTCTAGCAGGTAAATGAAAGAGAAAAACAAATACGCTCCACATCACATATTACCTTAGACATTACCTGGACTTAATTACCTCATAGGTCTTTCATCATCACTCTCGCATGTGTGTGTGTGTGTGTGTGTGTGTGTGTGTGTGTGTGTGTGTGTGTGTGTGCGTGCGTGCGTGCGTGCGTGCGTGCGTGCGTGCGTGCGTGCGTGCGTGCGTGCGTGCGTGCGTGCGTGCGTGCGTGTGTGTGTGTGTGTGTGTGTGTGGATGTGTGTGTGTGTTGATGTAAGTGTTTGAAGTGTGCAGCCACTGACAGCATAATTACAGGACAAGGGTGGATAGGAGAAATGGTATTCCATGTGTTTTCATACGGGCAAAATGCGAGGGTAACAAAGAGCAAGATGTTTCAGTCACTGTGTGTTTGTTTGTGTGTGTGTGTGTGTGTGTGTGTGTGCGTGCGTGTGTGTGTGTGTGTGTGTGTGTGTGTGTGTGTGTGTGTGTGTGTGTGTGTGTGTGTGTGTGTGTGTGTGTGTGTGTGTGTGTGTGTGTGTGTGTGTGTGTGTGTGTGTGTGTGTATGTGTATGTATGTCTGTCTGTGTCTGTGTGTGTGTGTCTGTGCAAAACAAAGGGAACAGGTGGTCAACAACTACAGTACACCCAATCACACAACAAACAAACTCTGCCATCACAATCTCTCCACTACCACTCCAGGCCTGAGGGGGCAGCAGTGGTGAGTTAGTACTAATAAACACAGGTGACTCACCACTTTGAAGTCATCAGCGCTGCACTCGGAGCCCCTGTAGAAGCATGAGAGCAGCATGTCCTTGATGTCGTGGCCGGTGCGGTCGTAGAACTCGCGCATGTTGAAGGGGCGTGGCTTGAAGGTGGCGAAGTCTGCCTTCACCTTGAGTGTCTCCAGGACGTTTTCCTCCACCAGGTGAGTGTCGCGGATCTCGTACCTGTGACGGACACACAGCAGCAGCCAATCAGGACCCTATTTTCTCAACCCCATTTCTGGACAGCATCGTTGCTAACCAGTTAGCAACTTAGGTTTATAACGCGCAATTGCATTGCAACCAAGTAAGTTGCAACGACGCTGTTGACACTGTTGACGCTGTCGGGAAACACACCCCAGTTAGGAACTTAGTAGC
>NC_085870.1:16633699-16653699 GCF_034702125.1 Engraulis encrasicolus
CCACATGTCCTCAGGCTGGGTTGCCTTTGATGAGACAATCATAAGACAGGCAGGCCCAATTTGAAATATTTTATACCTACTTTTTTTCTCCCTCGGATCATAGGAGTGTCCTTCATCCTGAAGGGTGGTTTCCTCCCTCAGGCAGATGTTTCCCTGTTGTAAACCTGACTGTTTAAAAGCAGGGCCGCTGACAGCTTTGGCCGGGCCCAGGACAAAGCAACCTGAGGGGCCCGACCCAATATATAAAATGTAAAGAGAACTCAATTCCGGGCCGCCTCTTTTCCTGGGCCTGAGACAACTGGCCTGCTTGTCCCTCCTGTTCTGCGGGCCAGTTCTAAAGTGTGCTTTGTCCTCTCTGTCCGTCCCTGAAGTCAAAGGGTGGGGTTAGCCAGAGGAAAAACCCCTGTGATGCTGCTTTGAATTTTGAAATTGAAGGATAAATGGGGTATTTAGCCATTGAGCCCTTTTTTCCGAGTTGCCTGTTATTGCAAGAGAATGACTCCCACCGAAATTTGACCCACGACTCAGGTAGATTAAAAGATCCGGGTTACCACCTCGAGAAACTTGCCAACGGCAGTCAACAGCGTAGTGGGGTTTACAAAATCACAAAAAGGAGATGACTGATGATTTCGCTACATTCTTTTAAAAAGAAAATCTCCCTCAGATCCCACCAATGTCCTACTATACATCCATGTGGTTTTCTCCCTCAGGCAGTATATATTATGCGTACAGATAAGTATGTAAATTTTTAATTGCCACACAGGTTCATTTGTAACTCAAATTTCCTTGTGGACAATACATGTATTCATCTCACAACAGCCCAATGTTTGTTTACAGAACAGCTGATGTTCTGATTCTGAATTACAATGATCACGGGCATGACAACAGATGTACCAGTGTAAGGCATTACATTATTAATTAATTATACAGTGTATAATTCAACACTTTGGGAGTAAGATCCACACAGTGAGTGTTAAAAAGTGTTTGAAATAACACTTCAAAATGGATGATGTAAGCACACCACCACCACACACAGAGACCATATAACGTTCCACTGAATTTACAACCACAAGCAGCCTTTTTATGCCCACCACAGAACAGCACACAGCTGAGTCTGGGGGTAATTAACACACACACACACACACACACACACACACACACACACACACACACACACACACACACACACACACACACACACACACTGACACTGACACTGACACTGACACTGACACTCACACTGACACACACACACACACACACACAGACACACACACATACACACACACACACACACACACACACACACACACACACACACACACACACACACACACACACACACACACACACACACACAGAATTAACAGCACTATGAAGCCACTCCACTTTTTGCTGATGTTACTTGTGTGAATGTGCAGAGGCAGTTGTCGCCCTGTCCTGTGTGGTTATAGCGCTTTAGTGCGTGCTCCACATAAATTCTCATGCAGCGCTTTGAGGTGGAGAACCTAGAAGACCAACAGGGCCAGCAGTAAAACTGCACAGATGACCAGAAAAATCATTTAATCATTTGCTACCATGATTTGCAATAGGGCTGCACAATATATTGAAAATGTATCGAAATCGTGATATCAAGAGTGCCGATATATGTGTATCCTGAAAATGACTCAACTATTGCTGACAAGTAAACATTTTCTGTGCTCTCTAATCACTAGCTTAAATGTCGAGAAGCCCGCTACGACCAAAGCCTCGCCCCCCACAATATCGTTTAAATATTATTATCAAGGTATTACATGCTGTTATCGAGTATCGATTTTTTTTCTGATATCGTGCAACCCTAATTTGCAATTCAGCTCCATGTGTTTATGTGGAGCGGGGGGAAATACTGCATGAGGCAGCTTAAGCCCTTGAAGCCTTGGCATCTGTTGGTGTAAGTACATCACTAGCACATGATATTGCATACAGTAGCTGTTACACCAGCAACATTGTACCTAATGAGGTAGATAGACTGTATTCTTACTGAAAAACACTAAAAACCCAACAAGAACCCACCACAAATTTGATCTAGCCAGCGCTGAGTCAGCTGATCGTAAAACAAGTACACAGGTCTACTTTTTACTCGGAGATGTTACCTGCTGAAAGGAAACTGGGTTTCTTTTTTTTCTTTACTTTAACTTTGACACCTCTGGGGTGAGTTTCTCAAAAGAGAAGTTGTTAGCCTGTTAGCAACTTCAGTAGTTGCCAATGGGAAAATGCATTTAACTTAATAAAGTAGGTAATGTAGTAACCAACTTTGGTTTTGAGAAATTCACCCCTGGATTGTTTTTAATGTGAGGCTAGAGGGTAGACCTCAACAGCAGTAGAGCAGCCCATCCGTTGAGCTCTACAAGCGCGGGCTGCAGAGGTAAGTAAGGCCAGCCCACAGCATGTCTACAGCAGGTGTCACCAACGTTGTGCCCGCGGGCGCCAGGTAGCCCTCCAGGAGCTTCTGAGGTGCTCACCAAGGATGTTAATAAACAGTGACGACTACCAGATTTTAATCACAATTAATGCTTTTCTTGATTTAAATATGAGTTTATTTATTCTTTATAACCTATAAGTAAATTATCATTCAATAATAGTGTGATTTGAGAATGATGCCAAGACATCAGTAGAGGATTTTGAACAAAAGTAGCCCTCGGGTAGTCCTCAGAAGCCCTCGGTAGCCCTCAGACCCAGAAAGGTTGGGGACCCCTGGTCAACAGTAAAAAGAGACACAGAGGAACAGCAAAAACAAGACTGGGAGCATAATCTTGTTTCACAACTCTGCCAGCGGCGAGACAAATATGATCCTCCCCTCAGTATTCTGCAGGAGACGAAAATTTGAAGGGACGCAGGTGTGCTGTTTCCAAAATCGCATTCACACTGCACACGTGCACACACATACACGCACACACTCAAGCACGCATGAATATTCATACGTACGCACACACACACACACACACAAACACACACACACACACACACACACACACACACACACACACACACACACACAAACAAACACACACACAAACACACACACACACACGTGCACGCTTGCACTCATGCACAGAGGCACACAAGCACACACACAGTGCGCACACACACAGTACACACACAAACATCCATCACCTTCACACATACAAAACTAATATCAAACACCGTCACATCTCCCACCTGGCAAAGTGTATTGGATTAGAAATCACGGGGGCCAAACCACTTCCTGGTTCCATGTCTTGAGTATGGTGTAGCTTACTGCTGCTGGCAGCGAGCGGGAGATGATCCATGGGCCAATCTTTTTTGAGCGATGTTGCCGGGCAACAACATGATCGACTCTTTAATGTTCCGACTGAATGATCGTGTCAAGTTGCCTGCTGAGGATTTAAGTCCTGCAGATAAAAATGTGTTTAGCCTTGCGTCAGGGGGAGCAAGTGCCCAGCCAAGGCAACATCTTTTGGCACAACATCTTTTTTTGACCCCGCCACAAATTGCTACATTTGCTATGCCATAAAGGTAGAACATAACACTAGAGGTGTCACGCCCCCAATTGTCACTGCAATTCTGGCAGCCATTATTTGGTGGTAGAGCTGTGCAATGTAAATGAATGGAGAAGTGTCTCAGCTCTATCAAAAATGTCTTAATAATGTGAAAATGTCCATCAGCACACTTTACAAGGACTGCTAAATATCTGCTAACTGCTATCTACATCACTAATATGAACTGATTTTAAATGACTTTTATCGATTTATATGATTTGAATAGATTAGATCAGTGGTTCCCAACCTATGGGTCGGGACCCACCTTATGGGTCGCCAAAGATCCACAGGGGGTCGCGGAGCCCTCTTGATTTTAAGGGGTTTCATTTTAAATATATATAGCCCATGTTGAATAAAAGACAAAGCATTTAACTAATAAATGCATAGAAGCAACAAATTGTAAGTGCTACACTAAACATTTATTCTATATTTGACCAAAGACGAATTGAGGAATAAAATAACTAAAATTAGTTTTCGTAGGAAACAGAGGGCATCTTGTGACTCCGTCTCGTGCGGGCGCTCGCGTGGTTGGGTCACCAAAGCTTACAATAGTAAAAACATGGGTCCCTTAAGAAAAAGGTTGGGAACCACTGGATTAGATGACACTTAATTAAATGTGTCCCTTGATTTTAGGTTTCAGGACATTTTTTTTTAGGTGTGTGTGCTCTCCATTAATTTGCATTGACTGAAGAGCATAAGTGGAGATGGAGATAGAGCTTGCCGCTTTCCATTGCTGTCACAAATTGCCGTGCCACCTCTAGCCTAATGTCCTACCTCTATAATCTATTTAATACTGGCTGTGAGGCCACGTTTTTGTTAATGTGTAAACCTAGTATGAGAAATGTGGAGATGGCTAATGTTGAAAGTATGACATTATGGAGGTGACAAGAACGTTTAAAAGACTTTCACATGCCCAACACACACACACACACACACACACACACACACACACACACACACACACACACACACACACACACACACACACACACACACACACACACACACACACACACACACAGAAATACTTGCGAAATACATAGTTGATTGTGGAGGGAGAGTCACCACCCCTCATAGAATTCTTATTTGCTTTATCTACAAAAGCAGTCAAGCACACTACAGCAAATGAAAAACAGTGTGTGCGTGTGTGCATGTGTGTGTGCGTGTGTGTGTGTGTGTGTGTGTGTGTGTGTGTGTGTGTGTGTGTGTGTGTGTGTGTGTGTGTGTGTGTGTGTGTGTGTGTGTGTGTGTGTGTGTGTGTGTGTGTGTGTGTGTGTGTGTGTGTGTGTGTGTGCGCGCCACAGAGGTATGATAGCAGACAGAAACAAAGACAGAAAGAAAACAAAGAAAATATGAAGGATGAAGTAGTAAATGCAGAGACATACAAACAAACACTTCTCTCTATTAACAATTGAGAGGCACATCATCTCAACACAACTGAGACACGCTTAACCCTCTGGACTCTAAGGCCTCTCAGAGGCTTTGAGGTTCTTTGCAACCTCTTCAACTAACTGTAAACACCTATGCAAAAGTCGCACATATGGTTGTATTCTGAAAAGCCTAACAAAAAAGAATATGACGGTAAAAGTGAATGTAATACAAACAAGTTTTATCTAAATGAGTGTTAACACAACTGTACAAAGACTTTTGAAGATTGAACCATGTAAACAAAAGTGTTTGCTACATAAAAGTAAAAAGAGCCTTCAGAAATGTTGTGTTGTTTCCTTACAAAGTGTGAAAGGGTAATTGTAAGTCAAGCCAGTTTCTTTTCAAGTTGAATACTAATTAGATGGACCTGTAACACCTCTGATGGACCCACCCCCTGTCACTTTCCATGTGATAATTGTCAGTATATATTTGAAAACTAGAAGTTTCAAGGTTTTTAATGGTGTCACTTATATGTTTGAATGGCGAAAACTCACAGAGTTATAGATGTGTCTTTGGAGAAGTGTCAAATCCAGTCACTGGTGACTGGCTGGACCTCAGGGTGTTAAAGAAAGAAAGAGTGAGCAAAAAGGGAAAAGGGGTTTAGAGAAATGGGAGGAAGAAACTGCAAGAAATAATGTTGAGGCATATGGGATAAATTAACAGAAAGAACCGACAGTGAGGCAAATGAAGAGTCAGTGTGTGTGTGTGTGTGTGTGTGTGTGTGTGTGTGTGTGTGTGTGTGTGTGTGTGTGTGTGTGTGTGTGTGTGTGTGTGTGTGTGTGTGTGTGTGTGTGTGTGTGTGTCTGTGTGTTGTGTGTGATTAATAAGAGTCGCAAAATGATGATAGTGACCAAGGGAGACTCAAAGTGAGGGAAACGGACAGAAACAGAAAGAGGAGAAATAAAAATGGAAAATGAAGAGAGAGAGAGAGAGAGAGAGAGAGAGAGAGAGAGAGAGAGAGAGAGAGAGAGAGAGAGAGAGAGAGAGAGAGAGAGAGAGAGAGAGAGAGAGCAAGAGAGAAGAACAGAGGGGAAAAGTAGTAACAAGAAAAGTCAATGATGGGTGAATGGGGACTGAGTGGGGACGAGGCAGCGTAGCTGGAGAAATCACACTCACATTACATACAGTTCACTTGTACTGCACTGGGAGTGCCGTGGTCTCTGGTCTGCACTTATACTGCCGACAACTTAACTTTGATACAGCTGAATTGCTGTATTGTAGAATGTCTTTAACCCCTTAGCGGAGGGCAGGGCTGGTCTGGGACAACAAAATCGGGCCGGGCATTTTCAGCCAAGACCGGTCCACCAGGCATTGAGAGAGACATTGAAGCCTGTGAAAGTCAATGCTAGTGAAAGTCAATGGATCCGTGTAGCATTGTAGCATGCTACACGGATCCATTGACTTTCACTAGCTTATCAACATATTCCCTCTTTTAACTTGTCTTAAAGCAAGACAACGCTTAACATGAAAAATAAGACACTTTACCACCTTTATAAACCCCAGCCA
This sequence comes from Engraulis encrasicolus, assembly GCF_034702125.1. NCBI lineage: Eukaryota > Metazoa > Chordata > Actinopteri > Clupeiformes > Engraulidae > Engraulis > Engraulis encrasicolus. The sequence goes on from NC_085870.1 coordinate 16,640,191, forward strand.
ACGATTTTAACTGTATTAAGCCCCAAAATAGTGGCATATCCCTTTAATATTTAAATCTGACTCAGACGGGTCAGCTCTAGCGGCATGAGGACTGATACCACTACATTGAAGGTAAGACCAGGCCAAAATCATCAGCAGTCCGCCGGGCAAATTCCCTGTATGCCTTATGGCCAATCCAGCTATGGTGTAGAGGCTCGGTTATAACCTTGTTGCCACCAAAAATGGTGATGATCAAGTCTTAATCGGTTACTTAAGACTCCCTGCTTTGTCATAGCAATGCTGGTGTGATTTTCAAAAAAGAGTGAATAGGCCCGTCCACAGACCCAAGTTCAGTAAGAGGCTACGAGCAGTTAATGATGTTTTAACCCCTTAAGACACGGCATTATAAATTAGCTGTTACCAGCATGGCAATGACCAAGTCGTAATGTATTACTAAAGGCCCCGTGCACTGTCATAGTAGTGTAGTACTATAGTAGTTAACTTTCAATGTCCATTATAGCATGCCACAGGAGGTACAGCGTGCATTAAGGGGCTACAAACATAGTTTGAGAGAAGCATGTGGATTAATTAGCTGCTGTATCATTCCTTTCAGCTTCAGTTTGGCTGGTAGAAAAGACCAACTTACCAGCCACTCTGGCCCATTAGTGAGTATGTGTTTGGCTGGTAAGGTTAACATCTACGTGCTAGCCAATTTGGCTGGTGATGAAAAAAAAAAAGTTAATTTAGAGCCCTGCTCACAGGTCTGGCAGAGCTGCATGCTGGATTTTTTTTCAAGATTGCTTGCAGTTACCAGTTGTGTACTTAGCAATTGTCCATCATAGCCACCAATAAATTCCTTCAAAACCCTTGTCTGTTCATCTTTTAGATCTATGTGTGGTGCTTTTCGGTACAATTGACGCATGATGACTCCTTGACATAACACACCATTTTTATCTGACACAATAATGACTTTGTCCCGTTCCAGCTTCCAATATACTAGAACCGTTGACCTTGCCTGGTTACCACCAGACCTAATCACAAGTGAGAACAATTGTGCAAAGCAGCATGGGATTTCCAAGGTTACTGTCGACAGAAAGCGTCTAACTTATGAGTACGGTATCTCTCATTGGCTCCCATTATAGCCCCGTTGGCGAACGCAGCCAAGTAAAAGATGAATGGGAGCCTATTGGGCTAAATGGCTCAGCAGGGATTTGTGACGGTTCTGTTCCCTGGTTTGTAAAGATGTGTGCACATTCTGTACCTTATCATGGACGTTGTATTAGAAGTGAAGTTAAAGGTTCCTGACATGGCTTTGTTCTCCCAAAGGCGTGTTAGTTTTGTCCTGCAACACGCTAGCATTCGGCTAATACCTGCTGGCTGAGGAATCTCTGCAACTATTCTCGACCAGAGCTGACGAGAGACGTACTCTGACTGATCCATGCAGAGACATCTACGGTCACACACTTCAAAACCTCCCACCACCGTCCAACATGTTAATTGAAGGTGCCCAGATTCTTAAGGATGATCGCAGTCATTTCCTTTACCCCATTTACACGTACCTCTTTTCCACCACATTAAATGCAATAAATAACAGGTGTCCGCAACAATCCTAACATAACTTTAAACACATCGACATCTGAAGTCAGACTTAAAACTACAAAACAAATGGCGTAGTGCCGTAAAGTCGATTGTCACGTGTTATGTCATTGCTATAGTTGAAATAACGGTCATTTTCACGAATCTAACACTTGACAAGATGCAAACGTGTCGGCAAATGCTTTCACTTACTCCTATCTATCGAACGCGACTTCATTATTTCCAGGGAAAAAGTTACACGGGTAGATACAACTATGAGAAGCGTACAGCCCCATTGGCAACCATTCATTATTTACTTGGCTGCGAGAACATTAGCTGCAGTGCCACTCCTGGCCACCAACTAGTGGTCGTTCTCGGACAATATTCCATTTTCTCTGCTGTCGACTAGACCTGTGTGTGAAGTTTGTGCAGCTGCCCCTGTTGGAGCTATGTCGAACTACACTATAAGTATCTGGGTAGAGCCAGGCTTTCCTAGCCTGGGCGAATAGCCGACTGTTGACTCCGTCAATCAGTCTGGCAAAAGCCATGAGGAATCCGTCTCCGTGGACGATGGGAGATGGTCTGATCTTACTCTATCATTTAAATTAATTGAAGTTCCAAACTCAAATTAAAACCCATATTGTGCTTTATTAGCATGCCTGTTACGTTATAGCGTCGCAAAAGCATACAAATAACAAAACCAAAGTGTGAATATAGTTACCTAACCAATCAGTCACCACTCTCAACTGTTTGCTGATTGGCGAAACACCGAGAGAACCGAGCTCGAGGCTTTTGCCAGACGATGTGCGGAGCCAAAATCTTTGGGTGGAGTACAGAGGATGGCGTCGCGAGGCTAAGGCTTTCCCACCTCTTGCCACTAGTAGTCATGTCCAAGCCCTCTTTACCCAAAGGGAGTGTGAGCACATGTCATTGCATATGATCTCTGCTTTATTCGTTTCAGGACCAAGGCCAGCTACCATGCCAACTGGATGCGCTTACTGTGCAGTACACACTCATCAGGGCGAGCTAGTGAAGTGTTAAATGGAATAGCAGTGCTTACGGAGTCATATCTCAAACCTGTAGTCGGGTCAGTTAGGGATCACACGACTGTATACTACATGCATGCTTTGCTGAGCTCAGGAGTGCTGAATATTGTCATCCCTCTCGTCATACAAGCTCAGTTTTAGGGGGAAACCACCCATATTACCCACATTACAGCTGTTCTCAACAAAAGTCTTTGTCTTTGTATCACATGATTTAGATGAATGAGTAGGCCTATCTCCCCTAGACAATCAGCATTGAAAATGACCTGCTCAAAGGTCCCCGCCCCCATGGCCAAGCCCTCTTTACCCACAGGGGGTGTGAGCAGACATCATCCCATATGATCTCAGCTTTATTCATTTCAGGACCAAGGCCAGCTACCATGCCAACTATGTGTTTACTGTACACTACACACACTCATCAGGGCGAACTTGTGAACTGTTAAATGGAATAGCAGTGCTTACGGTGTCATATCTCACAAACTGTGGTCGGGTCAGTTAGGGATGGCATTACTGTATACTACATGCATGCTTTGCTGTTGGTAAGCACCAACACTCTCACCTTTCGTGCATGAGCTTTCAAGCACACTTACGTTAGTGGGTAACCGATAATGTTGCACTTTAGGACAACTGCACTGCAAGCAGAGTCATGAGGCACAACTACTTTGTGTTGTACTGTACTGTATGTGGGAAGCAAATTAGGTACATTATCACCATAATCTGGACTGGGGTGCCTCTCTTTTGAGATGCGTCCTAGCATCTCTACAAGAGGGAATGTCCGTCCGTCGGTCTGTCTGTCCATCTGTCCGTCTGAAACGCACTCTTTAAATCGGACAAAAACACGACCACGACGCACTCATCAGGGTGAGCTAGTGAAGTGTTAAATGGAATTGCAGTGCTTACGGTGTCATATCTCAAAAACTGTGGACGGGTCAGTTAGGGATCACACTACTGTATGCTACATGCATGCTTTGCTGAGCTCAGGAACAGCTCAAAGGTTCTCTCTCTCTCTCTCTCTCTCTCTCTCTCTCTCTCTCTCTCTCTCTCTCTCTCTCTCTCTCTCTCTCTCTCTCTCTCTCTCTCTCTCTCTCTCTCTCTCTTTCAGGGGAACATCCAGAATATGCACTAATTAGACACATTACCTTCAAAACTCCAGGGCTCCAGCCACTGTCCGCAAACACTCTCTGGGGCCAATAAAGACTGAGCAGTTAGGAGCATACTATAATATCATAAAAGGCTCTTTTGCAGCACCAGAGACTTATAAAATTAAATCATCCCATTTGAGCCCACACGTGTTATGCTTAACAGTAATTTCAGCTAATTAATGGAACAGTCCTTTATGATCATTTGAATACCTTTGATCTGTGAAGTTTGATGCATACCTCTGTTCCCCAGTCTGAGGCTCCACTGAAGTATGTAGATAATTTACTGACAGAGTTTAGTAATTACTGTACTGTCACACGCAGCATCTGGGTACGGACATACACACGCAGACACGCAAACATTGCACACACTGCACACGCGCACACACACACACACACACACACACACACACACACACACACACACACACACACACACACACACACACACACACACACACACACACACACATGTGCACGTGCGCACAAGCACACACAGACTGTGTTTCAATTTCGCTCAACTTGTATGCACAGCACCTCTTGACTCCAGACGTAACTTGCCACAGATTCTGCTGGAACACCTCTGTATGTGTGAGTTGCAGGTTCAAAAATTATAAACCCCACCACAGTTTCTATTCTAGGTGATTTCAACAAGTCGCTGGTCTACCTGTCTTGAGTGTCCATTATTTGACAGTGTTTTTTTTTTTTTTTTTAACTTTCTGAGGCTGGGACTGACAGCCCTTTGCATATTTTAGTTTTGGATTATTCTTTATCTTTCAAATGTGTCCCATGGCGGAGTTTAAGTTCCTTTGACAGACGAACGGTTTGAATGACTGATCTTGTGCACTATGATATTTCACATTATTGCAACATTTTATGGTGTCCTCTTTCTCTTAAAAGTTATATGAAGCAGCCAGTTCACTCATAATAGTTGATAGGATGAAATCATTCTTCTTCTTCTTGATTGTCTAAGGGGCAATTGAGGCCACACGGTTAAGAAGTCAGTCCTTAGAATAGAGAGGTCACATGTTCAAAGAACATAACAGCATGTACGGAAGAATGTAGGAGGGTGGACATGAAAGTATTTTAAAATAACACTGTTCTCATTGCCTGATGAAGATTGCATAGTGAGCTTGAAATGTTGTCAATATAGACATTGAGAATTTAGAAGTGAAATACCCAGTGTGTGTGTGAGCAGACCACTTTTTTGGCGAGGAGAACTACATTATTTGGATGTGCGAAACCCTTCTCCACTTTGGGAAAGTTAATAATCAATGCTCTTTTGCACTCTTGTCCATGGATGAAATGTCCTTGGGGAAGGTGTATAAAACATTCATTCACATTATTCCAGGCAGGCTGTATTGTAATGTTTGTTCCTCTCGAATATCTAAAGGCTTCAATCATATTTAGCAGATATTTTGAAAAAAATATTCAAATAACTGTGACTGTCATACATCAAACGGCTGTGCATCTGGAAACAAATGTAATGTGAGTGAAATTATACAGCGAAAAGCGCATCCCATCCCTCCACCACCACCACCACCTGGCACCGAGCGCATAGGCACTTTATAAGCAGTCCGCTCTCATTAGCATGACAAAAGCTAGCCCATGAAAGCCTGACATCAGAGATAACAACCCAAGCTCCCGCTGATCAGTGTGTTTACCTGCGGCGCGTGAGAGCCACTATTCCTCATGCCTGCCTGCCTGCCTGCCTGCCTGGGCTTCATGCAATTACACTGATGAAATTGTAAGCCAAATCAAGGCGCTGTTTAGGCCTGGCCTCCTGTTAGCGAGCTCGACTTGTGGAGTAGCTCTCAGTGTGTGTATGTATCACTATCAATATAATCACAGTTGCTTCCTCCACCCTTCAGGCTTGACGTCACTGAGGTTGTCACAAGCCATGAAAAAGTATGCCTGGGCTTTATGCAATTACACTGATGAAATTGCGAGACAAATTAAGGTGCGATTTAGGCCCGGCCTCCTGTTAGCAAGCTCGGCTTAAGGAGTGAATCTCAGAGTATGTGTAAATATGTATCAGTATCAAGGTATCAAAATAATCCTCCCAGTTGCTTCCTTCATCCTCATTCCTCAAGAAGGTGAAGGTGAAGAAGGCATGATTGTTTCCTCTGGCCTTGGCTGTGGATTAAATGGCTAAGGCACTGTAATGTAGGCCGGTGATATGCTTGCTGCATGCCGTAGCCTCTTAGTGCAGATGGGGTCGCCGGCGGGCCAATTCACTATTTGCTGAAAATGCTCAACTACAGTACATCATAACAACATTGCTATGACAGTACCGAGAGCCTTAAAGGGACACTGTGCAGGAAATGGTCAAAAAAGGTACTGCAACTATGCTGCTCATTGAAACTGGGCTGCCTATTGCCAAATTTGATCTTTACATGAAAGTTTACTAAGTAATAAACAAATATTTCCTAGTATGGTCCAAGTAGAGTCATTTTTGCAGCTAAAAATGACTATTTTTTTTAAATTCAAAATGCGGACCATGGAGAAGATCCCCCTTTTCATGTATGAAATGCAATTTTTCCAGTCATAATGAATACTTAGAATTTGATGGTGGTGGTAAATATTCATGAAAAAGGTAACATTAGTGAATGGGCAGTAAGAATTCTGGAAATAAACAACTAAAAATCTCACACAGTGTCCCTTTAAGTAACAGATTAAGACATAGCCATTGCCGTTTTGGTGACAGTAAGGTTATAACATATGCTCTGCGCTAAAGGGTTACATTGTGCATGCAACTGCATGCAACTGAGTGCACAAACTTGTTTCAGGACACACGGAGCACTTTGCAGAATACTGGCGGTATCATCTAGGGGGCAGATAGTCAACGGGGCTCTCATTAAGTTTTCCACCATTGTTTTACTCCACAACAAACTCACATCTCAACTCAACATCTCAACTCAACAAGTTTGGAAGAAGACGCAGAGGCCAAGGCCAAGAGAGACAGAGAGCAGAGACATAGGGGCTAGTAGGTAGATAGAGAGGTGGTGGTGGGGGGGAGATAGAGGGAGAGAGAGAGAGAGAGAGAGAGAGAGGTTTTGTCAATATTGCACCGTATGTACACATCTGTTGAGGTGTTTGCATGCACAAAATAAATTGACATAAAATTCACATAGCAATGCGTTCATGCTCAAAACGTGCCCGCACACGCGTGTCCTGTAGCAAGCATATTGCCAGCCTTATTCCAATGACCCGGGTTCGACTCCCGAGTTAATTTCCAGATCCTCTCCTCGCCTCTATCTCCCACTCGTTTCCTATCTCCTGTCACCCACTCCTATTAAAATGAAGGCCAAAAAAGCCCCAAAAATATTTTCAAAAAAAGATTGCTTTGTCCTCGGGAGGAGTAGGTGACACCAAGGCTCGAGGCCGGAGGAAAGAGGAAACGACTGGAGGGCGAATGTTGAGATACACCCTCTGACTCTCGCGCAGAGGAGGGACCTACATAGTAGACAAATTCATTCAGGCCAGAGCCTAATGGATTGGAAGTGAGTGGTTGGAAAACGGCGTCTGTTATTAAAAGCTGCCCAAAAGTCCTCCATGCCATCCATCAGCTCGCATGAAACGGCTCTCAATTTGGCCCTAATCAAATCAAACACTGCACTCACAACAAGGCCCACTCATGTGGCTCGTTTTGCGCAAAGGATACAAAGACTGAAGAGAGGCTGAGAGAGAGAGAGAGAGAGAGACAGAGACAGAGACAGAGACAGAGACAGAGACAGAGACAGAGACAGAGACAGAGACAGAGACAGAGAGATGGAGAGATTCCAGCAGGCAGGATACAAACCTTAGGTGAGGGAGCGTAGTTATGGGCCTTAACTAAAGTGGGATCAGAAAGGTCTGTGATTGCGAGTGCAATGGTTCCACTTACAATTAATCTGCTTCAGTAAGGGGATAGCTCTCTGACACAGTGAAGCACCCAGCACAACGGCAGCCCGCCCTGGGCTAAACCCCGTCCAATAAGCCTCTAATTGGACCTGTTTCTCCAGAGAAACTCTCGCCAAAACATTCATCGGCTTTCCACCTCTAGCCTACATGCAGTACAGTCAGTCTAGATCTAACTGTACCAAACAATGTGAGCACTGAATATAAGTGTGGGTTTGCAAATATGTATGAAGAGTTCAGATGCAAAACCTTCTAAATGCATGCTCAAAATGTAATAACATTAATAAATCAGTCTGTTCAGCTTTGTTTGGGCTTGACTTGCTGTACTTGATAACAGCATTTAATTGGCTACAGTTATTAGTTGGTGAAAATGCTGTTTAAAAATGAAATTGTCCAGATGTTTGCAATGGCTTTTAGAGGATGCTGCATCTGAACTCTTCATATTTAATGCATATACTGTATGTAATGCATTGAATGCAAAGTAATGGCTACATTCATCCTTAACTGCACACGTACTGTACATCCCGTCAGCATACAGAATAAACAATGTTGAGGAGTGTAATTTCAGCTCAATCCCTCTCGAATGGATGCTTTACCCCTGCAGTAGTGAATCACCTCTCTGACCCTCGGGGACTTGGCTGGTCTGTGTGTTTGTGTGTGTGAGTGTGAGTGTGTGTGTGTGTGTGTGTGTGTGTGTGTGTGTGTGTGTGTGTGTGTGTGTGTGTGTGTGTGTGTGTGTGTGTGTGTGTGTGTGTGTGTGTGTGTGTGTGTGAGCTGTCCTGCACGAAAAACAAGTACAAGGATCTGAAGACTTTGGGCCTTTCCCATTACTAATCTCTACCCCTACCCCTGCGCCTTCCCCATGCCCCTTGTGCTTTCCAACGAAGTTGCAAGGTGCAGGGCTTGAAACGCAACGAACGCTACGAATTGGGATACCCCTTCGACAATCATGGAATGACACTGACAGCTGTCACTAATTCCATGCATTGGGTTGACGTTAATAGCGATTGTTTTCATGTGCGTTCCACGGAGAAAAGGGCCATCACACATTAGGACAATGTGCAATGGAATAATTATTACCACTTTAAAACCGCCAATTGCGGCGAAAATACTTAAACTTGTGTGCTGTTGTGGGTGTCACGGCTTGCAGACAATTTTTAAATGAATTCGCAATGCATTCAGGGAAACCTGACGAAGCCCTCCGTCACGCAGTCTGGTGTCGGAAAATCTCCGTGCGGAGGTGTGGGAAGCCCTTTTCCATACTCCTACCCATCTGTCTGAACGTGAATCGGGATGCCACTACCCAACACGTGGACGCGCAAAACGGTGGCAAAGGGGAATGGCGTAGGGCTAAGGGGTGTAATGGGATTCACCCTTTGATTGGGTAGGTGTTTGGGAAGTCCTATAGCATCTGTCTGGGCTACAGCCCAAAGGGATTCATATCCCAACCCCTTCATCCTCCGCTCATATGTTATCTTGGCTTATATTACTCCAGACAAGACAGACAGCTAAATGTGGTTGCCCCATCTACAGGAAACACATAGGCTACTGTACAGTAGCTACCTCAGTCTCCCTCAATCTTTTTCTGCCCCATCCTTCTTCCTCTGCAGTTATTTTTTTTCTCCTTCTCTCTTCAATGACGCCACAGATTCCTTCTTTGTCACTTTCATTATCTCCTTCTCCATTCTGTCCTCTCTCATCTGTCATTCCTGCTGTCTCGTGTTTTCATTAATTCATTCCGCTTCTCCATCTCTTCCTTTATCTGTCTCTCTCTCCTCTATCTCCTCAATGCATTCCTGACTTTTCCCCTTCTATTTTTTATACTCATGCCCTCATCATGTTCTGATCCTTTTTCCTTGATCATTCGCTTCTCTCTCTCTCTCTCTCTCTCTCTCTCTCTCTCTCTCTCTCTCTCTCTCTCTCTCTCTCTCTCTCTCTCTCTCTCTCTCTCTCTCTCTCTCTCTGAGTAGAGGTGCAATTAGGCCTGTCATCTTTACTGTCCATGAATTGCTCTCTCTCCCTCTAGCCCCCCACCCACCCCACTACCACCACCACCACCTCTACCTACCAGCCCCTATGTCTCTGCTCTCTATCTCTCTTGGCCTTGGCCTCTGCGTCATCTGCATGCTCTGTAGGCTCCTTATACCACCCTATTAAGGTTGCATGAGTCTGAGTCTCTCAATGGCAGGCCTTGCATACATCTGCAACCGGCACTGCTTAGGCCAAGTCAATTTGTCATGTTCACACACCAAGGGATTCACTCTACACATGGTGTGTGTAGTGGGTAGGTGGGTGAAAAAAATGTTAAAAAAATTTTAAAAAAAAAGAGAGAGAGAGAGAGGGGGGGAGAGCAAGAGAACGAGAGAGAGAGAGAGAGAGAGACAGACAGAGAGAGGGAGAGAGAGAGAGACAGACAGAGAGAGAGACAGACAGAGAGAGAGACAGAGAGTGAGATGCAAGTAACAATAATCATAGTCTTGACCATGGAGGTTTGGAGAGGAAGGCAATATAGGGAGAATGAGATGAGCCAAAATCTGAGGAAGGCAGATGGAAGAAAGAACGAGACAAACAAGAAAGAGAGAACTGCTGCAAGCAACAAAAAAAGTAAGGTCCTTGACCCACGGAGAAGTTTATTATTTTTCTAAAACATGCAGAAAGCCTGAGGTGGTCTGCGGTGCTCTCTGCTTTATCGTACCCATGCAGGAAATCCCAAACCCAAAGGACCACATTCATTCAAGTCAGTGAGAAATGATCACATTAAACCACGCTAGCATGGGGTGAGAGTTAGGGTTCCATATCTTTATATGTGTTTGTGTGTGTGTGTGTTTGTGTGTGTGTGTGTGTGTGTGTGTGTGTGTGTGTGTGTGTGTGTGTGTGTGTGTGTGTGTGTGTGTGTGTGTTTGTGTGTGTATGTGGAGAGAGAAGACAGAGAGAGAGAGAGAGAGAGAGAGAGAGAGAGAGAGTAAGAGAGAGAGTGAAAAACAGTATGGGCAGGGAAGGTATTCTTGCTGTAGGGCTGACAAGAAGTTACTATACAGTAGTGGTATGGTACGGTGGTAAGAGACGCTATAGTAGTATGGTACGGTGGTAAGAGACGCTATAGTAGTATGGTACGGTGGTAAGAGACGCTATAGTAGTATGGTACGGTGGTAAGAGACGCTATAGTAGTATGGTACGGTGGTAAGAGACGCTATAGTAGTATGTGGTAAGAGACGCTATAGTAGTATGGTACGGTGGTAAGAGATGCTATAGTAGTAGTAGTATGGTACGGTGGTAAGAGACGCTATAGTAGTAGTAGTATGGTACGGTGGTAAGAGACGCTATAGTAGTATGTGGTAAGAGACGCTATAGTAGTAGTATGGTAAGAGACGCTATAGCAGTAGTAGTATGGTACGGTGGTAAGAGACGCTATAGCAGTAGTAGTATGGCACGGAGGTAAGAGATGCTATAGTAGGGCCTATAGTAGTATGGTACGGTGGTAAGAGACGCAATAGTAATATGTGGTAAGAAACTAGCCTGATAAACCAGCCTAAATGTATTGGATGTCTTAATTTAGTCTGGCTCCGATGAATGGATAAAACGGAACATTGTTGATGAGCACAACCCGTTGTCTTTCAAACCATGTCTGTGCTAATAGGCCAACGCTCTGACCAATCAGCGCAACTGACTGTGACGTAGTAAGCGCGACAGACAGCTGTGGTGGAGAGGGGACTGTAAACAAGGGAAGTAGTGAAGCTGTGAGCAGGACCGTGGATAACTTTAACGTTTTGAGATGGAGTCGGACTTTAGTTGTCGCTTTTGCCAAAAAGACATGCGAGTTGCCGGTGTACTACAACACTATACAAAACTGTTCCAAAGTTCAACTTCAGCTTTGTCGGTTTCAGCGAACGTCTCGCATGCATCGAGGAAGCCCACGGTGTTAAACTTGACAGAGATCTTCCTGTATTTATAGGCCGTCAGGTCACCTCAATTTTCGTTCATTCTCGCTCCACAGCATCCGAACACGATGCCCATAAGATGATGAACTGACCAAAGCTATTGTAGCGAGTCTGGGGGGTTACTTAAGTTGTGTACGCATCGGTTCTATGATTCTGTTCTATGGTTTGGTGGGTGCGAGGCACTGTTGGGGTTCGAATAAGGGGAGCGGGGAGTTCTCTCTGTTTACTGTGAGAGATCTACGTAGCAGCTGTGCTACAGTTGGGTTACTGGTAAGCAGTGTAGCCCTACTTGTTCATTATTTTTATGTGGCGTGGCTGTGGCCAACTGTCTCCATTAAACGGACACTTCTGTCTACATCCTGTGTGTTCCCTGGCTACCAAACGCTACATGTTTCACTTCAGAGAGGTTCGGATCGTGAAAACATCCAAGGTATAGAAGGAATATTTTCCTTAGCTGAATGAGGAGACACGATACACCACGTGACCGCGCTAAACCAATCACGTTGCCGATTTGGACAGCTATCAGTCCTCTTGCGTTCCACAAATTGTACTAAACTAAGGTTTTTAAATTATATATCTCTCTAAGGAAGACAGATTGATTCTTAACAGTTAAGAATGACCGTGATTAATTTCTATCTTGAAGAACAATAATGCATGAGGGTGCCAAAGGCAAAGACATGAGCCCAAATAGAAATAGGCCTACAATATCAATAATATCCAAGATCAATAATGATCGTTCATATAGGCTATACAAAGTGGTCCAACTGTTAAACTGTGCTTCAAAAGGCAATGCAAGTTACCTTTCATGATGTATACATTTTTTTTTTTTTTTAAATGGAAACAATTCCAATTTTCAGTGATATCCATGCATTTAAAGTGGGATAAATGGATCCTAACATTATCAAACACAAGCAGGTAATTGGAGTGCTTCTGGGTCTTCACCTTTTTTCCTTGGTGCTCATCAGTGTAGGGGCTGTCAAACTTGGTCCAGGAAGACAGATGCTGAGGCATTGTAGCCAAATAAAGTAAATAATAAAAAAAATGCAACCTTTAGTGCCTCGGCATCTGTCTTCCTGGATTCCTAACAGTGCTTAATTTATAACAAAACAGTAATGCAAGAGGTGGTAGATCCCTTTTTAATCAATAATGGAAGTCATTATAATTATCAATATAATGAACATGCAGTTATTCATGTGGTAATTTATCCATCCATTTATCATAAGTATATGCTTCAATAGACTGGCCTAACTGCATGGTTGTACCTAAACAGGAGGACTAGGGCATCGGTCTACAACCCCTTGGTGGCAAGGAAGATGGAGGCAAGGCAAACAATTACAGACTGCCCTTTTAATGTATGCCATTGAAATGTTGACAAAATTATCCACTGTTGGCTCCTTAGTGGCACCTAGAATCCAGCTGACTAAATTATTAAGTACAAGAGGAACAGCTGTTTGTGCTTCACTGAACGTCTGTAGTCTTCTGCAGTGGGAGGCCATGGGAACAACGTTGTCCTTTTTCAGTGTTACTATCTGTCTGGCTCATTTTGCTGGACTGTCACAATCTGTTTCCACACCTAAGGGTCGAAGACCATATCTGTTGACAAAGTCTGAGCAGCAAACAACAATTCAGGCATTCAGTATTACAAGTGGTGGGGGTGAATAACACAAGATGCCGGCGGTCATGTCGGAGTCTCCTCTTCAATGTATCCTGTCAATAACAACAAATCAAACAGAAAAATTAATGAGTCATGAATACCGGCAAAGGGGGGCTTGATATTGTAGTTTCTTAACATGGTGGGCAGTGTGGCATAATGATTAGTGAGGTGGTCTTAAGATCAGACTAGGGTTGCTGACTCAAATCTCTGACCACTGCATACACCTCCATGCCTAAAGTGCCCTTGAGCAAGGCATATATCCCAACATTGCTTTAAGGAAG
>NC_085870.1:16673699-16686199 GCF_034702125.1 Engraulis encrasicolus
ATGCTATCTTTACCTCCTTTGCGTAGAGCCTTTGTTATAATGCTATTGTCATTAAATGTGTAATGACCAAGTCTTAATCTGTTACAGTACTTAAGGCATGAAGAGGACCGCCAGTGAGCCCATCTGCACAAAGAGGCTACTGATACTATGAGCAATTTTATGAATATTTTGTTCAACATTGTTTTACAACATTCAGCTAGTAACCCCCACGATATGCAAGCAGGCCTTACCCTTACGTACTAGCTCCTTATACTTGGTGTACAGTCTGTCGTGTTGGGTTCTTTTAGAAACATGACTGGAATTTCACGTTACTTTACTTTACTGGCACACTGCTCAACTGACCATAAACCACCAATACATCTATGCATCTATATGCAACATAGAAAACATAGGCCTAGAGGAATTCCCCATAGGACAGCCCTCTAGTGTCTTGGCATATGTTAAAACATAGATCTCACCACACATCCATCCATCCCACACGCCATGCTCTAGACTAATGTTTCTCAACGGGGGTGGTACAGCCCCCCTGGGGGCGTTGGGGAGCTCTAGGGGGGCATTGAGAAGGATACAGCTGAGAGGGGGTGGTGCTTAGTTGCCATTGGGGAACATTAGTCCATTTATTTTTTTAATACTAAGGGGGCTTTGTCAGGCTTATGGTGAAGTCAAGGGGGTGTTGGGAGGCTTATGATGAGGCCAAGGGGGCGATTGTTCAAAAAGGGTTGAGAAACACTGCATTACACACAAGCACAGCAGAGACACTGGCATTAGGAGCTGGAGCCCTCGCCTAATCTGGAGCCAAGAAAACTGATAATCACAGCATTCGGGAACTAGAAAGTTGGTTCACAAACCAAACCTTTTTCTAAGTCAACCATGACAGTAACATAGATGTCAGATGGTTCACCTCTGGTCAGTCTGAAAACAGCTTCAATGACCAGGTGTGGATCTACGTCTAGAATAGTGATGCTTAAATTATGATGTTGACCAAAAGCCTCAACTTAAGATATATATATTTTTAGCATGTAGACCATCATAAACATATCTGCCAATATTGTGGATAGAATCTCTAAGAGTTGGGGGTCACTTTTCCAAAATCAAGTCCAATCTGTGAAGGGCTTGCTAAATGAGATACAATGCTCATTAAGAACAGGCGCTGTCTTCCTCTGGTTATATTAATAATTAACTGTTTTCATTATTATCATAATTATGATTACTCAGATTAATTAAAACAACACGTTCATCACTGGTACTTAAGTAAATACTATACATCATGCTGATTATTAATATTAATCACGTCAATAATTACAAATAATTGTTATTCACGTACTGACTAATACTTCATTATGGTTAACACATGAATAATAGAAGAAAATCTAGCAACAATTTCTCTATTTACGTATTCCAATGTCCTTAATTGTCTACCAGTGTCGCCATCTCTCAGACAAACATTCTGTCAAAGGCTGTCTGGGACTGATTATCAATGAGCTATTTCTGACACGGTCATTAGAAGCACCATGGTGGTAATTCATTTCTATAATTAAGTTGTTTTTTAGAAATACAGTAATGTTGACTGTTGTGTCAAACCATATTTAGAAATGATTGCATATTGTACTAGACAGTCCAACAGTAACAGTGTGCCATGAAGAGAAAAAGGTTTAAGTTTGTGATAGTGTAAAATGCTTATTGTATGTGTTTCTAGGCATTTTGCCATGCACAGGAAAAACAAAAAATGTTGAGTTCAAACAGCAGGTTAATTTTAAATTAGGGAGTGAGAGGTTTAGAAGATATGGAAGCTTTCTGCATGTCCGTTATCTATCATAGTTGTTTTTGTTATTATATATAAAAACTTCTGAATTCACCAAAATGTTGTTCTGCTAAACATTGACAATATGAGCATGATTTGATATGACTGGATTTGAGACATAGACGAACACTGTACCCAAAAGCCAGAGGTGGAAAGAGTACAGAAAATGTGTGCTCAAGTAAAAGTATCTTTACTTTGCCTAAATTCTACTCAAGTACAAGTAAAAGTACCTATCTAAAAATCTACTCAAGTAAAAGTAAAAAGTACTTCACTTAAAATGTAATTTGAGTAAAAAGTACTTAGTTACTTTTAATTAGCTTTCCTCTTGAGAATGTCATGTTTATTTTTCTTGAATATTGTCCTCCATAACCTCTATCTCTTGCTTGGCACCAGCCATCATCCAATACATTGATACAAGATAGTAAAATAGTGGAAATGCTGTGTGCCATCCTGCACAATCTTTCATTTCTGGCGGATTGTGGCATTATTGTGCATGGCATTTTGTCTCTCAGTCAATTTTTTTTACTCAGTACTGAGACCAGGTTCCAGTGTAATTGAGTAAAGTACTTGGGACAAAATGTACTCAAGTACAAGTAAAAGTATTAATTTAAAAATTTACTTAAAAAGTACAAAGTATTCATAAAAGCTACTCAAGTACAATATTGAGTAAAAGTAATAAGTTACTTTTCCACCCCTGCCAAAAGGGAACAGCAAAGTCTGGGGACAGAAAAACGGACAAAGCCTTAAGGGGTATTCCAAGAACATGCTTGAGTGATAAACCTGGCTAAGTTGACCTACAGAAAGTGGTAAACCTGCTAATAGATAGCCCACAGGAGTCATTTGGTTTAGAAAAACGAGGACTCATGCTCTTCTATTAGATGATTTACCACTACCTTCAGTTTAACTTAATCTGGTTCACTACTGAGCCAGGTTCTTGGAATACTGTTCTGAATTATGCTTTATTGTCACACTTTAGGAAGAGTAAAACATCAGTTACAGACACACCACAGTGGGGATGGGTATACAATTAGTATGCTACGGTATGTGTAAAATGTGTTGTTGCCTGCAATCTGTTGGATTCTATGCACCAATGAGTTAATGTCATCTAATAAAATCTGCAGTGTTTACGTGTGAGTTGCCTGTCTGGAGACTTATTTATCACGTCATAAGTGACCAGTATAGGGACAACAAGGATGTTTGTCCTTCACATGACAACACAACACGGACAAGGGCACCATACAATCTTCAAGTTGACCTTAAACAAACAAACATAAAAAAATATTCCATCTTCCATCTTCCATCTATTCAACTATTCACTGTGATGCGTTTAAAGATGCAATCTCAGCCATGGCTCATCTTTATCTCGCTGTCCTACCCTTTCTTCACCTTTACTGCCTACATTACAGACTTTGACGCTGTTTACACGTATGCGGATATTTTTGAAAATGCATTTTCAAAGTTTCAGCCTCTCATTTACATATCAGTTTTAGAAATCTCCATTCAAAACTCTGGTTTTAAGAATATCCCTAAAATTCCACTGTCTTTTATTTATCCACATGCTGTGTTAACATGTAAAGGGATAAAACATATCTGCATATAAAAAGATCCGCATATGTGTAAACAGGGTATTAGTCAAGCATACGGTATACCCTATGCATGGATGCAGTGTTTATGTTTCCCCGTGTGCTCAGCCAGTTGACCTCTTGGCTTCTTGAGCTTGGCACTCGTTGGCCACAACATCCACATCAGACACAGCAGGCAGGCAGGCAGGCAGGCAGGCAGGCAGACAGGCAGGCAGGCAGGCAGGCAGGCAGGCAGGCAGGCAGGCAGGCAGGCAGGCAGGCAGGCAGACAGGCAGACAGAGCCAAACGATGTCCGGGCCGCAGATAGCTTTTCATCGGGTGACTGCCCTCGAACAAGCTATTAAGTCTTTCCACCCATCAGGCCCCCTAACCAATGAGCATGAGTTTAGGCTGTCTAAAGAGTCAGCACCTACGGGTGCCACACAGCTGAGGCCTTTATCATTACAGCCCGGACCTCCTCATGAATACATGAATAGCTTAAGTGGAAAACTAGAAAAATGGACAACTTTTTCCCAAAAAATGTTGGGTTTTTTGCCATGTCCTTACTTAAACGATGGTGTGATAATCTTCTTTGGCTTTCACTATGACTTGTCGTCGTCGTCGTCATCATTCATCATCATCATCATCATCATCATCATCATCATCATCATCATCATCATCAAACGCTGGTAATGATGGGAAAGCACTCTAAGGTCTCCGGGTACATTGTAAACTTTATAGGTGTCTGCCCATTAAGACCAGCACAGTGCTCATCAACACCACCAGAAAAGAAATACACATAAACAATATTACTAGGCAAATCACACTAAGGTCTCTGGGTAGATTGTAAACTTCATAAGAGTCTTCACATTAAACTCATAAACACCACAGAGAAAAAAAAAACATACATAGGCTACAAACAATATTACCGTCTCCGACTTGAATTGTTGCTGATATACCGGTACATTCACACTCTTGAGTCTGCTCTCGAGAGGCCAGTTTGAAGAGAAAAAGAAAAAAAGAAAGCATATTGTAAGTACACCTTAGGCTCGGCTATTGTACTTAAAAATTAAATAAAAATCTAAAAAAAAACAAAAATTAACTTGATATAAAAGCTATTGCTATTCAGATCAGCACCAGGAAAGTGTGTTTAACAAAGCAACATAAGAGTATTATATCAACACACTAAGCCCCCCACATATGGGCTTGCATGCCCATGGGGACCCGGGTTCGACTCCAGCCTGGGTCATTTCCCAACCCTACCTTATCTCTCTCTCCTGCTAATATCCTGCCTCCTCTCACACTGCCCTGCCATTATAAAGGGCAACAAAGTGGTGTGGAAGGGTATTTGGTGCAGTATGTGAATTTGAACTTGAGTGCAATTGTTGTGTTTGAAAATATATATATTTTTAAATTACGAAAGAGGCTCAAAAAAGCGCCCAAAATACTAAATTAGAGAATTATATCTAATGCCCATCAATGCCAAACCATCTAAAACTGTAACTAATCTAACTAAAGCCTGTGCTTTGTATTTTCATATTACTAAACATAGTGTGAAATTAATTTAGATGCCATAACATCTACACGCTGTGGAATCCTGCTATGCCTATGATATAACTGAAAATAAATTCCTTCAGATCACCACCAAAATGTAATCACTTCTTCCTTTTGTCATTCCAACAACTCCACAAAATTTCATCAAAATCTGTTCATAACTTTTTGAGTTATCTTGCTGACAGACATAGAAACCAACATGACAGAAAACATAACCTCCTTGGCGGAGGTATCTAAAACCCATTCACACTCTTGAGTCTGCTCTCGAGAGGCCAGTTTGAAGAGAAAAAGAAAAAAAGAAAGCATATTGTAAGTACACCTTAGGCTCGGCTATTGTACTTAAAAATCAAATAAAAAATCTTTAATTAACTTGATATAAAAGCTATTGCTATTCATATCAGCACCAGGAAAGTGTGTTTAACAAAGCAACATAAGAGTATTATATCAACACACTAAGCCCCCCACATATGGGCTGTGAAATTAATTTAGATGCCATAACATCTACACGCTGTGGAATCCTGCTATGCCTATGATATAACTGAAAATAAATTCCTCCGGATCACCACCAAAATGTAATCACTTCTTCCTTTTGTCATTTCCAACAACTCCACAAAATTTCATCAAAATCTGTTCATAACTTTTTGAGTTATCCTGCTGACAGACATACAAACCAACATGACAGAAAACATAACCTCCTTGGCGGAGGTATCTAATAGCCACCGTCTTAATCTTAACTAAAAGTCAACTAATGTAATTATATTAATCAAAACACATTTTATACTAAAGCTAATTTTACCCAAGTTTAATGAGCATCAATTAACAGCCTCTTCTACAATGGTTAGATGTGCTGTGCTATCAACATGTACTACAACATGTGAAATAGGGTCAATTATACTGCAACTGCTATTCCATCTGGCCACGAATAAGCACTTATCAGATATGATCAGAATGGCATCAACTTATTTTGCCATGAATCATGTTGCTAATTTATTTCAGTGAGCCAGCCAAGCATTTTGGCACATCCTGTATGTGAGTGTGAATGCTGAACTTTATCAGAGGAAAGTAGCTGTGTTCACTGTCCCTCATCAGCTGCTGCAGGGGGAGGTTTAGTCAGGTATCACAGTGACCCTGTCTGCTAGTCTATCTGTCTGTCTGTCTGTCTGTCTGTCTGTCTGTCTGTCTGTCTGTCTGCCTGTCTGCCTGTCTGCCTGTCTGCCTGTCCGCCTGTCTGCTTGCCTGTCTGTCTGTCGGTCTGTCTGCCCAGTGGCCCACAGTGTTGGCCCACAGTGGGTCGCCTGAGGGAGTTGCCAAACACATAACATCACATGCATATGGGATATGGCATTGGAAAGGGGGCCAAGTTGCCATCTGTGATTGCTCTTATTTCAACTATTAGTCAGAACGCCAAATTGTTGTTGTATTCGCAATCATCCATTCTCCATCTGTAACCTGGGATGTTGGTGAGTTCACCTCTCATAATTTACACCTTATTGTATAACAGAGAGGCTGCTAAACCCCATTAGGAAGAGTGCAATTGGCCACACGTATTGTGTGGTGGCTTTTTTCCCAGAAAAGCTGCCGCTCCTTGCATGAAAAGCTGCAGCTGCTTGCGTTATGGCGTGTGAATTCTTCAGTGTGCTGAACAATTGGCACTGACCTTACTAGTGTCCAATATTATATTTCTCCCATTGCTTAAAATCACAAAAATTGACATTTAAAAGGGCAAGTCTGCCAGTTCTAACTGGTTATTTGAATACATTAGCTTGTCTCCTGCCACCCAGTTGGTACATGCAAGTCTTAAAGTGGTAGTTCGCTATTTTAGACATTAAGCCCTGTTTGTGTGACTTCTGGGGTGAAGTAGAGATGTTCTCATCACAATTTTGACATTTGGTGCTGAACGGAGCATTTGGGTATCCAAGACTGCAGCCCCCCCACCTTTACATTGACTCCAATAGAGCACTCAAGCAATCGATTATAAAATGGCATTAAACTTTTGTTTGAGAAGACATGGAACTCACCGTGTGGTCAGTGGTAGACAGCGATAAATTGACCCGAAAATTGCAGCGAAATATGCCTTCTAACTGTTGTTTAGCATTTGGCGGACCTACATCCAGCCAGTAGGTAGCGATAGTGTGTTGTTTGTGTAGACATCAAGGAGTGAGGTAGAACGGCTATTTTTGAGCGGGACTGGCTACAAAAACTACAGCTTGCATACAAACCATAGATAGTAACGTAAACAAACGCACCCCCATTTCCGGTCGCGCGGAGTAATACTAGTCAAACCAATACAATCAATGAAGACGGATAATAATGAATATATCTTCTCTGGAAGCGTATTTCGCGGTGATTTTCGAGCCAACGTATCGCTGCCCACCTCTGACCACTCGGTGAGTTTCATGTCTCTGCAAACGAAAGTTTAATGCCATTTTATGATCGATTGCTTGAGTGCTTCATTGGAGTCAATGTAAAGGTGGGGGGGCTGCAGTCTTGAATACCCAAATGCTCCGTTCAGCACCAAATGTCAAAATTGTGATGAGAACATCTCTACTTCACCCCAGAAGTCACACAAACAAGGCTTAATGTCTAAAATAGCGAACTACCACTTTAACAGTTGTCATAATAATCTTCAACTGCAGCTCTGAAATGACAGCTGATAGTATGAGAGTATATGAGTTAGGCTGCATCACTGTGCTTCTTGTGTGCATGTGTGATTTACCACAAACACCATTTCACTCATAATCCACAAACCTCTACCAATACCAAACTCTTGTTTTTTTTATTCGTTTGTTTTCTTTTCACCTGGAGTCGAGTTCGGGTTAGACCATTTAAACTCACATGTACAGTAACTCTTGGTCTCACCTCTTTTCACAGATTATGTTTGGTCATGATGTGATCTAGAGCCTGTTGAAGGTCTAGGCAGGAGCACACCACAGGATTTTACAATATTGTATAATTTAAGTGTTAAAAAAATTAGTAAAGAACAATAAAAGAAGAATTGCAATGATGTGCATTAACTAACTAATAGACCCAGGGCAGTGTACGGTATGTTAGGACCACACAATCTGCGTTTACACAAGACAACATTTGAACTGCCACTTCAGGATCTCAGATAAGCTTGCGTAACTACAGTCATATGGTTGTCATATGGTTGTCATCACCTTTCTGCCTGAACTGTTAATGACTGGAGAGAGTCAACATTGAAAGGAAAATGTCTGCTCGCTTACAATCTTTTTATTTGTTTACTTGCAGAGCTTTCGGTCAAAGACCCTTTGGCAAGTAAAAGACCTTTCAGTCGTGAGTGTATTGTAGTAGCCCTGTCTACATAACTGAAGTGTGAAACAGGCTTGTACGAAATTCCGAATGGAAAGAATTTCAATTCAAAATAATGCCATAATACGAACACTAGGTGTTGCCATTACCTTGAATTTCTTTGAATTTAATCTACATCACCCATTGAAAGTACATAGAACACCACCACCTAGTGTTCATATTATGGCATTACTTTGAATTGAAATTCTTTCCATTCGGAATTTCGTACAAGCCTGGGGTGCGTTTCCGCAATGTTAGCTTTGAACTACAGATGTACTTTGTAGTTATCTACTTACTTCAAGGCGAAATCCGTGCATTTCTCGAAACCTTACTATTCCCACAGTAAGCCCAAAGTAGTGTGGCTACTTTCCTGAGTCCACACCGCTACTTACTTTCTTGGCATTGCAGTGCGTGACCAAAGAAGCAACAAGAGATACGCATGATTGCTGAGTCATGATTCAGCTGTTTCCTCCTAAATTCAGTGCGTGAAGTAGAAAGCAATAGTGTACAACCACCACCAGCACATTTGATTGGATGTCTCCGCTGTTTCCTCCACAACACACCTTGTAATTTCTTTGTGAAAAAACACGGCCGTGGCATTACAATCTGACACCGTCCGCACCAATAATGCAGTATTATCCGCATATCGATTGGATTTCGTTTCATTCTGAGGTGTAATTTGTAAAATATTTGGACAATAAAGTTGTGGTTACTACCAGAAAATCGTCTGTTGAAGTGTCATATACCTAAGAAATTTTCGCGCGGATTTCATTACATAGCCTAGTGGTATTCACGCTTGCATTCCAATGGGAAAACAGAAGCCACCCCGGTTCGAATCCACATGGTTGCAGTGCCACAATTTTGGAAATATCTGACAGAAATAGATAATTTATTTTGTGCATTACCAACACACACGTGCAGCCAAGGTAAAATGTGTTACACTCCAGTGTCCAAAACACGATTTCACGAGTTGTTGTCAACATGCTGCACACTGGTTTCGAACCCGCGTGGCTCGCGTCTTCCCATTGATAGGCAAGCGTAAATACCCCTAGGCTATGAAATGAAATTCGCGCCAAAAACATTTAAGTACTTGACACGTAAGCCAGTGCATTTCCGGGAGTAACCAATACTTTCTTATCTAAATATTTCACAAATTACTCATCGAAATGACACGCAATTCAATCGGTATACAGCTAAAAGTATATTATTAGTGTGGGATTCATCAGATTCCAAGGATATGACGTTTTTTTTTCACGAACAAATGACATGACGTGAATTTGTGTTCTGAACACTCTCGCAGCTGTATCATCACTTTGTGTGCATGTCGATTGATTTTCATCGCTTTTGCACCACAGGATTAAAAGATATTGACACATTTGTGGTCAAATATGTACTACAGGTTTAGCTAATGGGTGGAGTCACACTCTGAAGTAGACTAGCGCTGTGTGTTACTTGGGGTGGCTGAGGTGATGTCTGGACTCAATGGATCTACTCCAGCTGTACTTCAACTTCACTGTCGAGATACGGATAGGAGGCACCTCACTTTCAAAGTCACCACTACTTCAGAGTGCACATTACTCCAAGCAGTAGTTACTTCGTGTGCTAACGTTCGAGACACAGGAGTTAGCAACTTTTATAGTATCTACTCTGCAAAGTTGCTAACCGACTAGCTACTTCGCCTTTGAGAAATCTACCCCTGGTGTGTAAATGCTTGAGGACAAATGAGGTGATCAGGCCACTGTGTTTTGCGTCCAAAAAGTAACACTTCTTTTATCTTACCTTAGTTTAGAGTGTACTACTATACATATTACAATATTTACGCTTCATATTTAAATGGTGCATTCACCAAAACCTCAACTTGGTACAGAGAAGCCACAGAGTAGGTAGAGATTGTATAAGATCATGTTGTACGTTACACAAACACAAGTAATCTAATATCTCACTTCCTCCATCCAGGGTGAACCCACATGCAGTGCCCCCACTCATGTGGTGTCTATCACAGCAGGGACTGATTATGGGGGATTCTGGGCCCCAGGGCCAGCAGTTTGCAAACATTGTTAAATCTCTGGTCTTTATTAAAGGGACACTGTGCAGGAAATGGTCAAAAAAGGTACTGCAACTATGCTGCTCATTGAAACTGGGCTGCCTATTGCCAAATTTGATCTTTACATGAAAGTTTACTAAGTAATAAACAAATATTTTCTAGTATGGTCCAAGTAGAGTCATTTTGCAGCTAAAAATGGCTATTTTTGGAAATTCAAAATGGCGGACCATGGAGAAGATCCCCCTTTTCATGTATGAAAAGTGCAATTTTTCCAGTCATAATGAATACTTAGAATTTGATGCTGGTGGTAAGTATTCATGAAAAAGGTAACATTAGTAAATGGGCAGCATGAATTCTGGAAATAAACAACTACAAATCTCACACAGTGTCCCTTTAAGACTGTACTGTGTCCTAATATATTGTTTTCTCTTCTTTATCAAAACACTCTGGACATTCAAATACAACATGCTGGAAATGGTTTGTTCACATTCACAAATGACCCATCAAACCGACGCATCACAGTGTAGTTACCAGCCCATGTACGTAGTCAAAGAGCTAAATGTCACTCTGGCAGACCCTGTCCATCCGAATCAAGGGCTGTGCTTTCAGCTGGCTCCATGTCTGACTACTGGGGTGAAGGGTAGGGCTTGTTGAATCAGAGTGCTCTCTCAACAGTATGCACCCCCCTTGCTAAGGCCCCCGGCAGATAGCCAGAAGTCATATTCTCTCTTGAACCCCTAGTCAAAGGACGTTAGAAGTTTTCACAAGAGGCTCTACAGCAAGGCAAGGGGCCCTCTGATTGCCGTCCCACTCTGCCCACTAACCACTGCAACCCTTCCACCCCCATTTCATGTCTCAGAGCCCCCATTCCTCTCTGTTTTTTTTTCTTCAGATAGACCCTACAACTGTGTAAGTAGTCATAAGCTCCTATAAAACAGGAGACGTCACAATTGGCATTTGCATCTCCAATAAGGGCCCCTCCCCCCGTGCCCCTGGACCACATGGGCCCCTGGCCACTGGCCCCAATGGCCTGTTCTGTAATACGGCCCTGCCTCACAGTACCATGTGCACACCACAGTACCATGTGTACAGCTTCATTCAAACCAATAGTGTAAGCCATACAGTTTCTGACACCACAGGGGGCAAATGAGAGATAAGTCACCCCGCCCCAATTGTAAACGTAGGTTTCCATGGCACCAAACATGGACCGTACTTTGACTGCAATGCCAAACAGACAGGCTTCTTTGTATGCCAGTCAAATAGTACATTCTCAACCATAGTGAGGATGGAACTCCATCACACTCAGCCTGCTTTATTCAGACCTTCATGTGTTTTTGTTCAATATTCCATCACTGTTCAATCTGAAGTTACAGGCTATTACAAACCAGTATGTTCGGTGGTTATAATTCGACACTGGGGAGATCCAATCCATAAGATTACGACTATGTCTGTAAACCCGCTTCACACACTATCAGCCATTTAGGCAGATAATCGATTCAGACCAGCCTGGAGTCAGAAATGCCCCCGCAATCATTGGAACGGGTGCATCAAACCCAAAATCTTACCCAATTACCCATCTACCAAGGGGCAAGCTAAGCCGAGAGATAGCTAGGAAGAGGAAGAAAGGAGGAAAGAGGCAGAGAGGAGAGGGTCCTCCTGACTATTTATATGTGTGAGTGTGTCCAACTGATTAATATTGGCTGTTTTCCCAGAACTCGAGGGGCCAAGGGAATGCAACTCTTGGTTGCTTCTTCCAGAAGGCAAATTCAAAACAACTATTTCCCAACATAAACAAAAAATTAAGTGGGGTCTTTCAACGTGTCTCGGGTGACTGGCTGGAAATGAAATATCTGTCCCAACTTTAAAACAACAGTGATGTTTTTATTTAGCCTGGACAGTGTGAAAAACTGAGTGCTCCTATTTCTATACTTGTAACTGTGTGCCATCAAGTCACCAAAATCATCATCAATTTTGTCACTATATCTCAGAATGACTGGTAGGGATGAATATGATCTGATTGTATTTTCTGCGGCCCTCACAGCCCCTATTAACGGATGCATTTGACCAGTGGTCTGTATTTATTTATGTATTTATTTACATATTAACTTATATGTCTAGCTATCTATTGTGTTTGTAGGCTACTGTATGTGTGCTTTTTTATTGTAGACCTATGTGTTTTTTATGTAATTCTGCTGTGCTGTAAGACAAATTGCCTTTTTAAGGACATTGA
>NC_085870.1:16691199-16698699 GCF_034702125.1 Engraulis encrasicolus
GAAAACAGAGATTCAGCGCACAGACTTGGCTGCCTCCTTGCCTCAGTTAATAACGTTGCGAAAAAACGGACTGACCCGCAGAATGTCGTTGATATCACCAAGGCGTCTCTATAGTCACGTTAAATTTGGCATAATTTGCGACCAAATATTGCCTCAACAACCAAATAACGTACGACGAGCCTTGCGGTGTAGAGCACTGACAATTCCTTTCAGAGCAGAGAAAGTCAGCAAGAGCTGAAACCACAGCCACTGTCGCGGCTATTTTTTAAGGACCGTTCGTCAGAGAGAAAGGGAGGGGATCTTTGGAGGAAAAAAGAGGGGGGTATCGATACGCAGCGAAGGCAAGCGGGGGGAGATGGGGGAAACACTGCGCCGTTTTGATTCCCAGGCTTTATGCTGACGTGGACGGTAACCGATGAGGGTGCAACACTGGACGTGTTTGCCGCTTTACTCCCCCCCAACAGGCAGTCTGAAAGCAGAGGTGTAAAATGACATCACATCACAACACCTTCTATGCAGAGTGCCCACAACTGCTCTTTAGGCTGTCATCCCTTTACTCAGCCAGCTTACGCATTCTGTGCGTCCGTGCGCACGCTTTTACGCGTGTGTGGCATTTGCGCGTGCAAAAGCTCCAAAGTCTTTCCAAAAAATCGAGTGCCAAGGGCCACCCGCAAACTAGCAGTGACACGGCACACAATGCACCTTAAATCCCTGTATTGCTGCATTAACTGTTTCCCTGTCACAGTCATTGATCAGACAATGACAATCAATAGTGTGCCCTTTAGCTATGGCTTCCATTCAATCCGTTTTAGGTGCAGACAGAGGTTGCTAGGACCAAATCACTCTTTCTTTCCAATATTGGCTGTAAGGGGATCCTGAAGGCCACCTCGGTATCCCAGCAGAGAGATGTCTTGTGTCATCTTTCTGTGGCACAATTTAAATAGCCTAACTGTTAATGTAGGCTAAAGTTAATTCAACACTTGTGCGTTGAGATTGTAGGGTATTTGGTCCCAGAATGCTCTCTGTGTTAATTTAACACCGGATTTGTCCTTTTACTGTATGTGGGAGCAGCCAGAAATGTTCATTCTATGTGAAATATTGCGATTTTGGGAGCGTTAATGTGAATATGTAAATGTCCTCTTCGGTTGGCTGTGGGACAGCAATAAAATATGCTTAAAAAAACCCACAAAATTGTGAAATTATGGTGATTACAAAAGTCAACATGAAAACACATTAACCTTGAAATCCCTCGATACCATTAGAGGGCTTTGGCTAGGCCTTTTGTTTACCACAGTGCAAGGTGACAACACTCCAAAATAATGTGAAAGACAGTGAGCATATTTTTGCATTTATCGAAGCATATTGTCCAGACTAGTTTTTAGTTTCTTTTTATAAATGTTGTATTGCACATCAATGTTGTATCATCATGGCATCAATGCCAATTCCCACTCCACCATCACTTAGCATGAATATGGAGGAACTTAAACACCTAAAGTGAAGTGAAAAGCCTGACTAAACTCCTTCTCCCATTGTCATTGTGACACAGCACTCCACAGCACACGCGTGCACTGCTCACTGAACACAACAAAATTGCATTTATGCCTCACCCATGCAAGGGGGCAGCCTCCAATGGCGCCCCAAGAGAGCAGTGCGTCGGGACGGTACCATGCTCAGGGTACCTCAGTCATGGAGGAAGATGGGGGAGAGCACTGATTAATTACTACCCCCACCAATCTGTCAGTTCGGGAGTCGAACTGGCAACCTTTTGGGTACAAGTATGATGCCCTAACCGCTTACCCATGACTGCCCAGTCCTATAACAAAGTCTTATTTTAGCAGGAGTTTGTTTAATCAGTTTAGAGTGCAGACCAATGAGAAGGCATTTCATACAGAGCTATAAAGATCCTAGATCCCAGTGGGATTGTTTTAGAAACCTTATATGTTCTGGAGATATCCGATGAGGTATTGTGTGTGCAGGGCTTGAGTTGTAGGGGAATGGGGAGGGATGCCATCCCCCCTACAATGAAAATGGTCTAAAATCATCCCCCTCAATGGAAATGGTAAAAAAAATCATCCCCCTCTAAAACAGGCATCATTTCTTCACATATTGTGTTAAAATTAAACATTTAACAACTATTTTTTTAAAAACATTCTCGGGGGACAACCTCCCAAACCCCCAATAATCAAACTTCTCCTCTGACCATCCCCCCTGCTTTCATTTTACAACTCCACCACTGTGTGACAGACAGACAGACAGACAGACGGACAAACAGACAGACAGACAGACAGACAGACAGACAGATAGAGACAGAGAGAACGATGAAGTCTTCTGGACATCCAAGAAGGCCATAGTATAGACTGAATCTCTGACACTGAAGAAGGCTCTGTGCAGCCGAAACGTCTGTCATATCAGTCCCTGCAATGTTCAAATAAAATGAAAACAACAAGAAAGAAGAAAAAACTGAGTGTGATCCATTTCCTAACTACTAGATTACTTCAGAGACGCACCAACAAGACGGAAGAGCGCAGTGTGTGGAAGATAACATAGTATATCAACTGCCAATTCTAGATCTCCACTAGTCTGGTCTGAAACAGCACATGGAAAGGCTCCCATGTTTCTGGCCAAAGCCTTCCCACTATCAGCGGAGGAAGTCTGTTGAACGTTGATCACTGTTTTTGTGTGGCATTTATATTGAATGTCAAGACAGAAATGCCATCTGAAAATGGTCCTTTGCGTGTTGGCTTTTTACGACATTCCCCACACAGTGGCAAAAAAAAAAAAAATCAGTGTTAATTCAACACTAACATTTCAAATCTGCTTAACTCTATTTAGTCCTAGAGTACTCTGTAAGTGTTGAATGAACAATGTTTTTATTGTATTTTGTGTCTCTTTTTGACAAACTCATGTACACATGTAGCTGGGAACTCCCATACTGCCTTCAGTTCTACACCATCATTCAGATCTGAAAGACAAATCTCACTTGCGATTAGGTCTGGTGGTAACCAGGCAAGCACACATGTGCATTTTCATACTCTTTTAGGCAATGTCTGACTGGCTGAACCTGATTGACTGATAGATCCAAGAGCCAATGAGAATCTTTCTGCACCAACCCTCATGGGTCCTCTGCATTTCTCCAACGATCTGGCATCTTTCATCATCGATCCCTTGGGCTGTTGGCCATAGGGACGTTTCTCCCCAATTTCATTTCAAGTTAAGTTTCTCCCAGCACTGGCAACCTTCGTCATTTTATTCCGCAGCAGCTTTCGACGTTTCTCTCTGTTACACACACATACAGTCAAGGGTCCCCCTCTCATTATTTGATCTCTCTTGAAAGTTCTATGAGCTGTACGAATGGTGACGATTCTTCCCATTAGCATGAATGAATTACTAAAAGACCTTCCTTATCGCAATTTCTCTCAACATTTGCCCCCCTACAGAATGCTTATCATACAGTTTCACCCTGTTACATAACTCGGTGCCCTCTCCCTATCTCCCTTACCAGCACTTTTCTGCATACAGTATGTTTCGAAAACTTCAGATTGGGATGCAGAGAGGGGGGGGGGGAGAGAGAAAGAGAGAGAGAGAGAGAGAGAGAGAGAGAGAGAGAGAGAGAGAGAGAGAGAGAGACCGAGAGAGAGGCAGAGAAGGGCCGTGGCATGTGCTATCCCAGATTGCAGCTGACTCGAGCCTGCACTTTTGCTCCAAAAATAAAATGTATTTCATTAAAAAAATATTCAACATCTCGATTGGGAAATGCTGTATGTTACTAACTTAAGTTTATTCATGCCTGATAACGGTCCAGGGGATTCAAACGTTGTATGATTTTTATCTAAATAAAATTCACTTTTTGGTGCAAAAGTGCAGTGCGCAGACCATTACATTTCTACGTACTGTACTATATGTCTAACACTATTGTCTCGCACCTGCAAAAAAGGTGCTACTCTCGGGAGGCGCTGTGACACAGCGCGCTAAGCCCCCCACATTTGGGCCTGCATGCCCACGAGGACCCCGGTTTGAGTCCGGCCGAGGTAATTTCACGATCCTACCCTGTTTCTCTGCCCCACTCGCTTCCTGTCACCATCTCAGACTGTCCTATATCAAATAAAGGCATAAAAGCCCCTAACAATTTTGGTTTTTTTTTAAAGAAAAAAAGGTGCTACTCTCAATATGCGCCACTCACTCTCCAAAACAGCAGACTGGAGACCACATGTGCCACATCCATTCCAGAGTCAACTGCTGCTGTGCCGCACTGCATACATACAGCACTAGGTGGACAGTCAGGCATACAAGATAACACAATAACAACCAAATGAGCTGTGGGGAAAGGGTTTATCACCGCTGACCACTGGCTTGGGACACCAGCAGCAGAGAAACCCCAAAGGCTGGGCAGGACAAAGGGGTCAGTTGTCCAGGAAAAGGGAGACGTTGAGAATTGGGTCCCCATTACATTGTATGTATTGGGGGGAGGGGGGAGGGGGGCGGCTTTCAGATGACATTGCCCCAGGCCTGGCCCAAAGCTGTCAGCGGCCCTGACCAATTCGGGAGCCTGCCCAGGCTGCCCTCCGAGATTAAGCCGTGCTGCGATTGTGCAAAGGGGTGCAGCTGTATGGGTGGAAACTAATAGGTTTGGAGGGGATAGCCTGGACCAGAGCAGAGCAAGAGCAGAGCAAGAGCAGGAGCAAGGCAGAGCAGATGCTGACAACAGCATTAAGATATGAAGTATGGGCCGCAGGGGGAAAACGCACAACATCGTCCAATTTATTCTTGGACTTGGATTTTGGAGACAAAGTAAATTCAATTTCTCACTTAAGTAATAAAAGCTGAGATGATGAAACACTCTGGTGTAAGCATATATGTGTGTACACGGAGCAATGTGTACATGTCCTCTAGCCCCATGGGAAATTTGTGATAGTGCACTTTGGCGAGCATGATATGAACAATTTTAACGTGTATGACAACTAGATTTGAAATGCGTTACCAGGCTCCGACTGATGCAGATTTTTTCCCAGTGTAATTGCTGTATTGCGCAACTTTAATATCAGATAGGCGCGTTAGTATCACCTGACATCTACACCGTAATTACAGTGAGATGAATAATAATGCTGTACCCCCAAACTACAACATATGAGAAACATTATCTTCAGCCTTTTGTAAATGCATCTCCATGTAAATCTGTGCTGTGCTCATATTCAGGTGGCAGATGCATAGGCGAACTGGGCTCATTGACTCCGGTTTACCAGCTTTTTTCATCTATTTTTGTCTAGATGTTAAAGGAAAATAGATTAAAGGTAAGGCTTAAAGGGACACTGAGCAGGAAATGGTCAAAAAAGGTACTGCAACTATGCTGCTCATTGAAACTAGGCTCCCTATTGCCAAATTTGATATTTACATGAAAGTTTACTAAGTAATAAACAAATATTAACTAGTATGGTCCAATTACAGTCATTTTTGCAGCTAAAAATGGCTATTTTAGGAAATTCAAAATGGCAGACCATGGAGAAGATCCCTCTTTTCATGTATGAAAAGTGCAATTTTTCCAGTCATAATGAATACTTAAAATTTGATGGTGGTGGTAAGTATTCATGAAAAAGGCAACATTAGAGAGTGGGCAGCTGAATTCTGGAAATGAACAACTAAAAATATCACACAGTGTCCCTTTACGGCCCAACCGTGGCTTAGTCGGCTGGGCACTGGACTGCTATGTGGGCAACCCGGGTTCGATCCCCGACCTGGGTCATTTCCCGATCCTCCCCCGTCTCTCTGTCCCACTCATTTCCTGTCCCTGTCTCTTCACTGTCCTGTCTAAATACAGCTGAAAAAGATAAGGCTGTTGATTGAGGCAAGTTGTGAAAAAAATCAAATTACAGAACACACATGCAGCAATGTAGCAAAATAGTCCACATTGACTATGCAAAGACCTTTTCAGAATAACACTGAATTATACAACATTGGTGCCACGAGATCCGATGTTTACAATTTTCTCATTACTGAATGTGCTATGATCACCCACAGTCAGCAGAGAGGCATTTCCACCTTTGCAGCACCCCATGGTAAGGAGCCACTCTGAATAGCTGAACTGAACAAAGAGCAGACAGATTTGCATCAGATTTGGAGAGCCGGCCTTTCAATGCATGCTATGCGCTATACTGTGGATGCCCATGAGAACCAAGATATGAGAGGAAGTAGAGAGGCGACTAAGGATAGACAGAATTCAGGGAGAGGAAGAAGGGAACACAGTAAAAGAAAAAGAGGAGGGAATGGTGCAGGTGAAAGAAAATGACAAAAAAGGATGGAAAGAGACATCAAGTGCACAGATCGGGGAGAAGAGGTGGAGGAACAGAGTGGGATGTAGAGATAACAGTAGACAAGGAAGTGTTGAGTCATGGGGAACACGAAGTTATTGCACAGCAGTGATTCCCAAACTGGGGGGGGGGGGGGGGGGGGGGCATTCTTAGGTACAAACAGCGCCGCTGACAGTTTGGTCGCCCAGGACAAAGTCATCTGAATGGGTCCCCCCAGCCTAATAGATACAATGTAATGAGGACCCAATTTTAGGGCCCCTCTCTCCCTGGGCCTGGGACAACTGACCCCTTTGTCCCCCCCCCCCCTGTCAGCACCCCTGGCTACAAAACCAAGTACTAAAGAAGGTCCCAGCAGAAATGTTTGGGAATCACTACAGTACTGTATGTACAGTATCACCCTATACAGAGCTCACCTCTGGGGAAGGAACAACACTGAATTGCTGAAGTGTATGAAAAACAGGCCCTACTCTATATTGTATTAGATTTGCAGAGCATGCCTTTGAAGAATAACACCTGCAGTGGTGCCGTAGCCAGGCCTGGTCTGAGATGCCTCCAGTAATGGGGCTCCACCACTGGTACAGAGTACTTTTCTAGTTGGCCATACCCTGCACCACCGCTGATCAGCAAGATCATGATCAAAGTAGTGCATTTAATTTGCATTTGCATTTACTGAATTGCACTTTTTCTTTTATTCCCTGAGGATTACTTGAAATCTCAATCAGCCCACTTCCTAAAGCTGCGTATAGACCAGAAACGACCTACGCGACCTGAGAAGTTGCGGTTGCTGAAGAAGATTCGCCATGAATTTGCTTTATTCGCTCTGGACGTGACATTGACATGTTTGATTTGGCTAATCACATAACAGCTGATATGAACATTCCAATTGTTTTTTGCCGGGTCATAGCTCATTACCATAATTTTAGCTTGACTTTAATCGACTTCTGTCTTCTGACTTCTGTCAGTCACGTAGCGTAGCTTTACTCAGACATCACCAGAAGTCTCCATTGATCAATATTTTTTGACTGACCAATGACCACAGCTGATATATAATTCTCGGGGCAATACTACAGTTATTTTTTTTAGTATTGCCATTTTTGTCAGTGCATGACTTTCAAAAATGTTGATGTGCATGCATTGCCATGCTGATCTTTGGAGCCGCGATGAGGAGGAGGCTGCCAAGTCGACTGCCAATGTGTCA
>NC_085870.1:16701199-16704060 GCF_034702125.1 Engraulis encrasicolus
ACACACACATGCATGTACAATTACACACACATGCAACACACACATACACACACACCCGCACACACACACATGTGCATGTACAATTACACGCATGTGCACACACACACACCTTCTCGAATTCTCCCTCAATGCATGTTCTCTTGATTCTCACCGCTGTATGCTTTTTCATGCGTTCTCTCTCTACTTTGGTTTATCTATTATCTTTATCTATTTCCCACTGACATACACACACACACACACATGGACACACACACACACACACACACACACACACAGGGGCGCCGCCAGGAATTTTGGGCCCTATGAAAGATTCTAATTTTGGGCCTACCCACCCCCCCCCCACCCCCCCCCCCCCCCCCCCCCTTCTTTTTTTCTTTTTTAAATTATTACTATTGTTATTCGGGGGAGCGGAGGGGGGCAATGAAGAGCATGAATCCAACACATAGATTTATATAGGCCTAATTTGAATTGTTAAGAATCTTCAGAGGGGGCAAATAATCATTCTGAAAGACATAAAGCATTATGGTCGGAAAAGCTGAGGCTTTTGTTTTTCCATATTCAAATAAGACAGATTTCCCAATATCATTTCCATGAATTCTTAATTAAAATAGCGCAGATAGCTACTCAACATAGAGACAATTTTCCTTTCTTTGCGCCTACCCCGTGTGGTTAGCCGCCTGGGTAGCCTAGGACGCAATTCCATAGGGTTACACTCACAGAGCTTATTGGTAGTCCGCGTCAGTCTGGTATTAGACATAGGCTGTGCCGTGTGCGCAGATTATCCAAAATGATTTGGTGACTGACGTCAATAGCCTATCTAACCTGCAGCTGTCCCGTCAAATCGCTGTTCATTTTCTGCATCCAAGTTTTCCGTCGGACTGAAACTGAACGTGACTAACAGGTTGTGGTGCGCTGTCCATCAGCACCACGCTGACATTAGTCTAATTTAGACGTCCGATAAGCATTTCGTGCCAAGGGTAAAACTCTTTGTAACTTCATGAGAAGAAGAAAATCTCTTGCCCTAGCCATTAGGTTAGCCTACTCCGTGTTGTTACATTGTTGTGAGGAATTGTAAAAAAATAGCCACCGCTTGTCAAAGGCACCGCTCTCCTGCGCAAACATGATAATTAAATGGCTGATGAGAGCATCCAAAACTTAGGCTACAAGTTGTTGTCAAATCAGCCTTCATTCCCCTCACTTAAGTTTCAACTGATGCTGTTGGGTGACCAGAGAGAACCAAAACTTTACTGATGAGAGGGTCAAAACCGAACACAAACAAAAGCAGGTCAACGAGTGCTGTGTTCCCCCCTTGCGCTGTTGGTCCACACCGCGCTGACTGATAGACGTGCAACATTCATCACGAAACGCGGATATAATCTACAAATTTGATATGGACAAAACAACAACCCCTCCATCATGAGTGTTGTGCCATTGCTATGCAGGATAATGGCCGAACCATTTAGTTAGATTAAAAAAACATTATTTTGGCACTTAATACCCACGAAGCAAGCGATTCTGTCAGCCCTGCAATCGCTTCAGCAGTAGGCTATGGTAGTCGGGAAAGTAGGCTATTATGTTTGGAGGCTATAGTTTATCACTTTTGCCGTTTGCTCGCGGTGACAATAAAGGTGGATTGTTTAAATAGGAGCCATGCTAACGTGCTCTCTTGGAAGTTTATCCAAGGTTTCCGTTTGTTAGTTAGGCCTATCATTTGATTGCGTTTGCAAACGCAATGTCATTGAGTGAGCATACCTTTCTTGGAGAAAAATTGAGTGACCAGTTGCCTGCTTCTGACCCTCTCTTCTTTCTGCCGTCTTTTCTTGCCAACCTGACTACATTACTCTGTCACCACCAGCTCACCATCATGTGGTTAAGACATAGATTGTAGCCTACTGTAGCCTATAGGCTATTACTAACATTCTAACATTCTATGGGTTAAGACCTCAAGTCGCTCTGTACTCCTGCTGCCAGCATTTCGGACGCTGTGCGATTCAACGCCTCGCGCGCCGCCAGATTGGACCGCACCATTTCGCAAGAGCTAAGGGGGGGAGGGTCCTAAAGAACTGACGAAAACATTATGGAAGTCGATAGTTGTGAGTTTAATGGGCCTACGTTCATTTCCAATTACCATTTCATTGTAAATAGACATTTTTTTTAAAGGCAAGAATATTAGTTCTAATATTTTATTAGGCTATTAATTGCCATCCGCGGACGGGCCGTTGTGTTGGTCTGGGCCGTTATAATCAGTACCACTTTTCCCCCCCTGTCGGCGCCCCTGCACACACACACACACACACACACACACACACACACACACACACACACACACACACACACACACACACACACACACACACACACACACACACACACAAACACACACACACACACACACACGCACACACACACACACAGGATTTAGATGACAGAGATAGATGACTTCCACCAATCTGTCAGCGACCTGACGTAACACGTGCACACCCCCCCAATAGATCATGCACTCATATTCACACACACACACACACACACACACACACACACACACACACCACACACACACACACACACACACAACACACACACACACACACACACACACACACACACACACACACACACACACACACATTATACATGACGTGCACACACACACACACACACACACACACACACACACACACTTTTACTGACTTGCACACACACACACATACACAGGTGTACTGACGTGCACACTGCACACACGCGCACACACACACACACACACACACACAGGTGTACTGACGTGCACACACGCGCGCGCACACACACACACACACAGGTGTACTGACGTACACACACACATAGCCTACAGACAGTCCCGA
>NC_085870.1:16704160-16706660 GCF_034702125.1 Engraulis encrasicolus
AAAAACAGGTACTGCAACTATGCTGCTCATTGAAACTAGGCTCCCTATTGCCAAATTTGATATTTACATGAAAGTTTACTAAGTAATAAACAAAAATTAACTAGTATGGTCCAATTACAGCCATTTTTGCAGCTAAAAATGGCTATTTTAAGAAATTCAAAATGGCGGACCAGGAGAAGATCCCTCTTGTCATGTATGAAAAGTGCTATTTTTCCAGTCATAATGAATACTTAAAATTTGATGGTGGTGGTAAGTATTCATGAAAAAGGCAACATTAGAGAGTGGGCAGCATGAATTCTGGAAATGAGCAACTAAACAACTCACACAGTGTCCCTTTAAGGCCCAACCGTGGCTTAGTCGGCTGGGCACTGGACTGCTATGTGAGCAACCGGCAATCGGGTCATTTCCCGATCCTCCCCCGTCTCTCTGTCCCACTCATTTCCTGTCCCACTCTTCACTGTCCTGTCTAAATAAAGCTGAAAAAGATAAGGCTGTTGATTGAGGCAAGTTGTGAAAAAATTCAAATTACAGAACACACATTGACTATGCAAAGACCTTTTCAGAATAACACTGAATTATACAACATTGGTGCCACGAGATCCGATGTTTACAATTTTCTCATTACTGAATGTGCTATGATCACCCACAGTCAGCAGAGAGGCATTTCCACCTTTGCAGCACCCCATGGTAAGGAGCCACTCTGAATAGCTGAACTGAACAAAGAGCAGACAGATTTGCATCAGATTTGGAGAGCCGGCCTTTCAATGCATGCTATGCGCTATACTGTGGATGCCCATGAGAACCAAGATATGAGAGGAAGTAGAGAGGCGACTAAGGATAGACAGAATTCAGGGAGAGGAAGAAGGGAACACAGTAAAAGAAAAAGAGGAGGGAATGGTGCAGGTGAAAGAAAATGACAAAAAAGGATGGAAAGAGACATCAAGTGCACAGATCGGGGAGAAGAGGTGGAGGAACAGAGTGGGATGTAGAGATAACAGTAGACAAGGAAGTGTTGAGTCATGGGGAACACGAAGTTATTGCACAGCAGTGATTCCCAAACTGGGGGGGTCAGGACTGGGGAGGGAGGGGGGCATTCTTAGGTACAAACAGCGCCGCTGACAGTTTTGGTCGGCCCAGGACGAAGTCATCTAAATGGGTCCTGCAGCCTAATAGATAAACAATGTAATGAGGACCCAATTTTAGGGGCCCTATCTCCCTGGGCCTGGGACAATTGTGCCTTTTGACCCCCCCCCTGTCAGCACCCCTGGCTACAAAACCAAGTACTAAAGAAGGTCCCAGCAGAAATGTTTGGGAATCACTACAGTACTGTATGTACAGTATCACCCTATACAGAGCTCACCTCTGGGGAAGGAACAACACTGAATTGCTGAAGTGTATGAAAAACAGGCCCTACTCTATATTGTATTAGATTTGCAGAGCATGCCTTTGAAGAATAACACCTGCAGTGGTGCCGTAGCCAGGCCTGGTCTGAGATGCCTCCAGTAATGGGGCTCCACCACTGGTACAGAGTACTTTTCTAGTTGGCCATACCCTGAACCACCGCTGATCAGCAAGATCATGATCAAAGTAGTGCATTTAATTTGCATTTGCATTTACTGAACTGCACTTTTTCTTTTATTCCCTGAGGATTACTTGAAATCCCAATCAGCCCACTTCCTAAAGCTGCGTATAGAGCAGAAACGACCTACGCGACCTGAGAAGCCACGGTTGCTGAAGAAGTTTCAGCGTGAATTTGCTTTATTCGCTATGGTCATGACACTGACATGTTTGTTTTGGCTTATCACATAACAGCTGATATGAACATTCCAATTGGTTTTCGCCGGGCCACGTCATAGCTCATTACCATAATTTCAGCCTGACTTTAATCGCTGAAATTCGCTCTGGTCGCTCAGGTTGCTTCGCTCCTGGCGAATTCACTGTGGTCGCTTTATTCGCATACCCTCTATAGAGAAATAATGACTTCTGTCAGTCACGTAGCGTAGGACACTATTGGTGTATACATAGCTTTACTCAGACATCACCAGAAGTCTCCATTGATCAATATTTTTTGACTGACCAATGACCACAGCTGATATATAATTCTCCTGACTTGGAGAGGAGAGGAGAGGAGAGGAGAGGAGAGGAGAGGAGGAGGGGAGAGGAGAGCAGAGGAGGGGAGAGGAGAGGAGAGGAGAGGAGAGGAGAGGAGAGGAGAGGAGAGGAGGAGGGGAGAAGAGAGGAGAGGAAAGGAGGAGGGGACAGGAGAGGAGAGGACAGGAGAGGAGAGGAGAGGAGAGGAGAGGAGAGGAGAGGAGAGGATGAAGGAGGGAAGGAAAAAAGGAAAGAAGGACAGGAATGGAGAGGTGAGGGGATGAGATGAGATGAGATGAGGTGAAGGGAATGAGAGGAAAAGAGTGAAGAGGGAAAGAGATAAGAGAGGTGAGATGAGATTGAGGAGAGAAAAGAGGAGAGGAGAGGAAAGGAGAGAAAAGGAAACAAA
>NC_085870.1:16711660-16724160 GCF_034702125.1 Engraulis encrasicolus
ACATGACAAAACAAAAACAAAACAAAAATGGTCAGTGTCCATGGTCCCAGGTTTCAGAAACTAAGGCAGATGTCCATTTATACACACCAAATGAT
Source organism: Engraulis encrasicolus (assembly GCF_034702125.1). Taxonomy (NCBI): domain Eukaryota; kingdom Metazoa; phylum Chordata; class Actinopteri; order Clupeiformes; family Engraulidae; genus Engraulis; species Engraulis encrasicolus. Next base: position 16,711,756 of record NC_085870.1, read on the forward strand.
GATATGTGAATGTTTGAACATTCCTTCTCTGTGTACCTGTGCCATCTTCCCTTTACCGTACTTTAAAGAGATAATCAATGGCTACACTCTCATTTTGTACTCTACCAGTGCATTTGAAGCAACAGCTGTGTCTTTTGTAGATAATGTATAAGTACGTCCCGTTGCAGTTACAGGTTCCACTACCAGAAGCACATCCTGATGATCCATGACAAGTCTATCTGGTCTGAAGGGAATAGTGAAGGATGGAGATGGCCCATGAGGATGCAGGAAGTTCAGTTTCACCTCTCCAGTGCTCGGCATACATTCCTCAGCACATGCTAGCCACCAGTTGCCATCATATACAGCTACAACATACCCTTTGATGCTTGAAAATGTAACACATTCCTTTACTGAGCTCACTCTTTCAACTCTGCCTTCTCTGAATGCTGAAAATGGCCTAACTTCCACTGTGTCCATTGACAATGGGCAGAAGCTGTGTAGTTTTTGAGTACCTGGAATAGTTCTTGCAGATTCAAACCTTTTCAACAGGTTCTCAGCTTCATGATGGTACATCTCTGTTGTGTCAAACTGGCAATGGATGTTCTTGACATTATCCTTGACAAATTCAAACAGTTGGTATGGCGTTACAATTTAATTGTCAATAGGACGTTGCAGACTTGCTCGTGCAGCAAGCCATTTAACTGTCCCTCCAACGCCATCACATGGACCTTTGCCATGTGATGTGGCAAAAAAGTGCCACTCTGCAGGTATGTGAAAATCTGCCTCGTGGTGGCACAAATTTGTTGTGTTTTAAGGTTCTTATATTGTGCAGCACAGCCATCAGAAAAAATATAGGATCTTCTTTGGACGTTCTGTCATTGATGAAGTGTCACTGAGGAACTGAATTAGGAGCTTCTGAAACAGATGTACAGCAATTGTATCATGAATATTGCAGTCTGAAATAACAACAAAACAGATTTTTTTCCCCAGTTTCAACTGATCTTGGTAGTAGCATACAAATGGATGGATTGTGGCCTGCACTGGTTGTTCCAGTGAAATGATTGAATAGCATCTTGAATTACAAAACTATAGTTTTAAAAACGTTCCTGGTTCAAGGGAGTCAGTCAAGGATAATGTCAAGAACATCCATTGCCAGTTTGACACAACAGAGATGTACCATCATGAAGCTGAGAACCTGTTGAAAAGGTTTGAATCTGCAAGAACTATTCCAGGTACTCAAAAACTACACAGCTTCTGCCCATTGTCAATGGACACAGTGGAAGTTAGGCCATTTTCAGCATTCAGAGAAGGCAGAGTTGAAAGAGTGAGCTCAGTAAAGGAATGTGTTACATTTTCAAGCATCAAAGGGTATGTTGTAGCTGTATATGATGGCAACTGGTGGCTAGCATGTGCTGAGGAATGTATGCCGAGCACTGGAGAGGTGAAACTGAACTTCCTGCATCCTCATGGGCCATCTCCATCCTTCACTTTTCCCTTCAGACCAGATAGACTTGTCATGGATCATCAGGATGTGCTTCTGGTAGTGGAACCTGTAACTGCAACGGGACGTACACATTATCTACAAAAGACACAGCTGTTGCTTCAAATGCACTGGTAGAGTACAAAATGAGAGTGTAGCCATTGATTATCTCTTTAAAGTACGGTAAAGGGAAGATGGCACAGGTACACAGAGAAGGAATGTTCAAACATTCACATATCATCATTTGGTGTGTATAAATGGACATCTGCCTTAGTTTCTGAAACCTGGGACCATGGACACTGACCATTTTTGTTTTGTTTTTGTTTTGTCATGTGATGCTACAATGGTATTACCATATTATTAGTAAGTGGTCTGTATGACGCCATATTTGTGAGTCAAATTCTCTCTGAAATGAATAACAAACCGAACACCAGCATTTTAGGTGCTGCTCATGACATTGCCGGCTACGTTTGGACAAGGAACTGGCCATTTTAAAATATAGGTTTTTTAGATATTCAATTTTTTATTTTTCAATTTATCATAATTCATATTCTGAGAGTAGTTGTATTCCAAGGTGATTGTGTAATATGTAGAGCCAGAAAAGAGCTTTCAAACAACACCACAGGCATCTTATTGTGACTAACACTGACTGATATATTCAAGGCTGAATGTATAGTGTCCTACCCTCACATGTGAACCTTTCCTAGTCTGTTTCTCCCTTAATATTAGTGTCAGATTCAAACCAATGCAGTTCTGGGGTGCTACCTTGCTACTGAAAAGGCACACCAAGTATGATCGAAATCCGGGTCGGTCGGGTCCCAAAGTGTCTGATTTCACGTGAAATGACCCTATTGTTAAATGTCTTTAATATTGTGGTGTTATGGCCCTCTGACATCTTTAGCAATACTGATATTAGCTACTCTAAACAAATCATCATTCCCATAAAGCAAACTAACACAAGGTGTAGGCCTAAATAGAGTGTGTGAAAGTAATCAATATTTATTATTTGTTATTGTGGAAACCAAAATCGTACAGTGAAGTGTGTATGTGTGTGTGTGTGTGTGTGTGTGTGTGTGTGTGTGTGTGTGTGTGTGTGTGTGTGTGTGTGTGTGTGTGTGTGTGTGTGTGTGTGTGTGTGTGTGTGTGTGTGTGTGTGACAGACAGACAGACAGACAGACAGACAGACAGACAGACAGACAGACAGACAGACAGACAGACAGACAGACAGACAGGCAGGCAGGCAGGCAGGCAGGCAGACAGACAGACAGACAGAGATGGAGCTAGCAAAGTACTATGAGCAGGGAAGCTGACAAGGAGGACAAATTGGTCAGTTGTCCCGGGCCCAGGGATAGAAGGCTTTCATTACATGGTATGTGTGTGTTGGAATGGGGGGCCCATTCAGATGACTTTGCCCCGGGCCAGGCAAAAGCTGCCAGCGGCTGACTACAAGTTCATGATCTACTGTATTGTACGTCTTACTTTTGCTCAGTTATTCTCGCTCCTCTGTTCTGTTCACTGATTTCTTTCTGTGTTGATCTTGTGGCTCTGAGCGAAGGAGTCGCTCCACACCCACTTCACCTTCTCTCACCTCTCCTCTTGTCTTTTCTCTCTAGTCTTATCTCCAAAACAGATTCAGATGGTTTCTCCCGCCGCACTCGTTCGTCTTCCTATCTCTCTGTCTCTCATTTACACGCTCTGTCGACCCTTTTTCTCTCCACTCCTCTGTGTCTGTCAAACAGATTGCGCTGGTAACTCCCGGTCTTTCATTTCATTCTACCACCCTCCTTCTCTCTCTCCCTTTCTCTCTCTCTCTCTCTCTCTCTCTCTCTCTCTCTCTCTCTCTCTCCCTCTCTCTCTCTCTCTCTGTCTCTCTCTCTGACATCAATAAGACATCTAATTAAAAAACAACCAATTAATTTTGCAGTGGTTCACAACAGTGAAGCATCACAAGTGATTGTACGTACATGGTAACTAAAATCATTTCTAGTCATGTCAGCAGCTGTGTGTGTGATTAGCGGTAGCAGCAGTAGCAGCGCTAACAGCAGTAGCAGCAGTAGCAGCAGTGGTGGTGGTGATTAATTCTCCGTACCGAGGCCCAGGTGGATCTGTCTGCATGTGAGACAGGGAGTCTATAAGTGCACTGGGAGCCCATTGGTTTGGTCTGTTAATTAAGAGCTCTGTTCATCATAGTGCACTCCTCGCCACGATAACTCAAGATAACCATTCATGCCAGTTCACATCGGCCTATTGCTCGCTCTCTCTTTTTCTCTCTCTCTCTTTCTCTATCTCTCTTTCTCTCCCTCCATCTCTCTCTCTCTCTTTCTCTCTCTCTCTTTCTCTCCCTCCATCTCTCTCTCTCTCTCTCTCTCTCTCTCTCTCTCTCTCTCTCTCTCTCTCTCTCTCTCTCTATCTATCTATGTATCTATCTATCTATCTATCCCTCCATCTCCCACTCTCTCTCTCTAACCCCTCTCTCTCTCCCTCTTTTATAACCTCTTTCACCGTTCCTCGATTTCAATCTCTCACCTATAAATTATTCCATCTTTTCTTCTTATTTCTCCTTTGCCTTGTCTGACATGGTGAACTCCACACATACTGTAGTGCGTACTCGACAGACTCAGTCCGCGGTTGCTTGGGTTCAAGGCCATACGTGCAGAAACACATGAGGTGGGGAGCCGAGCCTGCGGGGGAGGGGAGGTTATTCAGCAGACCCACGACGTCACGTCACCAATGATAAATGTCCGCAGTAAATTACAAAGCACTTGGTGCGCCAACCGCACTGACTAATGAAAAGTAAAACATTGCTTACATAAAACCAAGAGTTTGACAGGAGGCAAGGTCACGCAAATAAAAAAAAATAACATAACCGATCAACAGCTACAGCTACAGACCGTGTCATTGATGCAGTTTAACCCTCCTGTTACCCTCAAATTTTGGAACATCCGTGATCCTTGGGGTCAATTTGACCCCAACCACTTAAATGTCTACAAAATCAGTATGAAACAACACTTTGGCACATGTTTATGTCTCAGATATGTATTATTGCTCTGTTGGTGACATAAAAAGTCCTTTCAATATATCCTAGCACCCCCACACATAGCCCACACACCAAAAAAACTTAACCATGACTAGGCGGAAATTAGAAAAAATAGCAATAAAATGTCATTAATTGGTCTAAAAACAGATGGACACAAATTATTTTAATTTTATTGGCTCCATATACTCCCTAAATATGAATTTCTATAACTTATAACATTTGAAAAGACAAAACAAATTTGATTATCAAGGATATTATCTATCTATTACCATATCGCTCAATTTGACCCTAAAAGAAATAGGCATATTTCCAAACATTCAGAAGGTTTTTTAAGTCCAACATTCATTTTTTTAATGTTTGAACGTGTATTTATAGCACAAGTGTAATAGTTAGGTAAGAACATGGATACATTGCCAACCAAGAGTTTCGGGAACAACATAGAAAATAATTGTTTTCTACATTGTTTCTACGCTTCAATTAGTGTGCACATAAGGAAAAAAGGTTTGCATGTGCTCCTTGTAGACATATTACATGTTCATGGTTGTGGGGTAATGTTTGAAGGAACAGGGCTAGCAACTTGTATGTTTACTTCTATTCACTATGTATGCCCACTGGAGAACTTGTGGTATGGATGTCAATGTGTATGTCCTTCACAAAAGTTACAGCTGTTGCTGTTCCTGCCTTTTCTATGTCAGGTAGCACCAGTTTATAGCCAAGGCTGCAGACAAAGATGTCAATTTGGAACACAATACTGAAATGAGGAGAAGAATAGCACCATTATATCTCTCAACATAGCAAACAACCTTGAGATCGTCTCCATCTAAAGAAGTACAATGGCTTGTCACCATCAGAACAGTCCATTTCAATATTTGGATCACAATCAGAAAGCTTCTCTTCAAATATACCATCACTTATAATTATATATGCTGGGCACAGAACAGCATGCACAGCAATGCTGACTATATGTGACCCTTCTTATACTAGTGTTTGTGTGTAGTGGGAGGGTGCAAAAGTAGCTCCCAGGGTACAGGAATGGGGGGAGGGTGTTGCTGTGGTGGGTGCCATGATGGTGCTTTGGGTACAACAAGGTTCAGTTGGTGTATTTTGTCAAAATGGCAATGCTGTATTAGCCACCAAAGTCCAAAATGTTGCCGTGAATTAGTTTTAGGCCTCCCTCATATCATTAGCATTTTTAGTTATCAGGGCCCAAACAAAAGCAAAATGTTCAGAAGAAACATGGCTGACTAGCTTATTTTCATGTATTTCACATTATCTAAACAGATTTTGACATGTATTTGCAAAATATGAATGTTCCATTTATGTTTTATGCACTTGAAACAATTGGGGTCAAATTGACCCCAAGGGACACGGATGTAACCTAAATGTGTACAGCACTTAGGGAAAATTTTTTAGCTGAAATTTCACTTTTTTCACATTCATCCCATATATTTAGGAAAAGTCATCAAAGATGAGGCAGAAGAAATATGTACTTCATGTATTTTTCAGGTGTTAAACATTGAAAGGGGTCAAATAGACCCCAAGGATAACAGGAGGGTTAATTTAATGGAAGTTTTACAGCCCAGTGAAAACAAAGAAAAAAAGATTTTGTAAGAGTTAATAACACACTACATGCTTTGAAAGAGTAGCAGAGAAAAAATGAGTTTCTTGTGCCCTTGTGAGCACAGCATTTGATTTGCTCTGAGCCACTGGTGCTGCTTTTAGTGTATTTTATTTTAGTGTATTTTATTTTAGTGTAGTGTAATGCACGCACACACACACACACATACACACACACACACACACACACACACACACACACACACACACACACACACACACACACACACACACACACACACACACACACACACACACACACACACACACACACACACACACACACACACAGGTGTCATTTTACTCTCTGCATCTCCACACATCGTGACTGTGCCACCCACTGACAGTGCTGTGGCTGGATGAGGATGCGTCGTGTTGGGGTGGAGCAAGAGACACATCAGGGCAAGAGTGACAGCAGCCATATGGTCAGATAACCAGCATGCCAACATACTCACACACACACCACACACACACACACGCACACACATGCACATGTGTGCGCACAGACACGCATACCCACATGCACACATACACACACACACACACACACACACACACACAAGCACGTATGCACACACACACACACACACACACACACACACACACACACACACACACACACACACACACACACACAACACACACACACACACACACATACACACACACACACACACACACACCCACACACACACACACACACACACACACACACACACACACACACATACACAGATAACCAGCATGCCGCACATACAGTACAGGATAACCACACTCACAGAAGCAATGCCACAAAATGATGTCTGCTATAGAGGCAAGAATACAGATAAACACTTTTAATGACACATAAGTGCGCACACACGCACGCACGCACATACACATGCACAAAAAACTCACTCACTCACTCACACACACACACACACACACACACACACGCATACGTGCACACACACACACACACACACACACACACACACACACACACACACACACACACACACACACACACACACACACACACACACACACACACACACACACACACACACACACACACACACCCCCACACACACACACACACACACACACACACACACACACACACACACACCTAGTATTTCTATTAAAGGGCAACTCCTGCCAATTTCAATGTGCTGTTGCATTGTTCACGCTACCCTTGACTTATCAGTACCCAGTGACGCCGCATTTTTTGGCTTATCCCTTTCCGAGATATGAGCTATTCTAATGGGGGCAACTTTTGTTTACATTTCAAAAAAACATTTTTATTTATTCCCAAAAACATCCAAAAGGTTATGCAACATCAGCAGACAGCTAGCAAACAGTGATACCTTTTGGGAAAATATTTGGAGTAGGCCTATGCTAATTTTTTAAAAAATGTAAACAAAAGTTGCCCCCATTAGAATAGCTCATATCTCGGAAACGGCTGGGCCAAAAACTGCGGCGTCACGGGGTACTGACAAGTCAAGGGTAGCGTGAGCAATACAACAGCACATTGAAATTGGCAGGAGTTGCCCTTTAACAACTCAAATGACAGCATTCTGTGCCTGCTTTGGAACCTCAGTGTGAGAATTCACTTGCTCCTATTTTGATCAATGTTTGTCATTTAAATCCCGAGATTGCCTGTTGAATTTACATTTGTGCTTTAGCCTGTTTGTGTCCCTATTACAAGGTTGTTGACACCAGTAATAGCTGAGTCTTAATCTTTTACTGAAAGGTACATAATGGTACATATCACATTGGGTTAGAGGAACAGATATAGAGCATGAGTGAGGGGGTACTCATCATATGACAAAATGGTTTAGACTAGGGTGTGAAGGACAAAAAAGGTTGGGAAACACCAGGGGTGTCTGCAATAATCGATTCAGCAATGCCTCTCAAAGTAGGGCAGGACAATTCAATAATCTATTCGGCAAATGCCCTAATCGATGCAGCATATTTTTTTCAAGTTTAAATTACTTCTGTGGGCATTTCCGGAGCAAATAGACTTTAAATTAAAGTCAATCACTTTGAAATCTGCACGACTGATACATACAACAGCCAATAAAATGCTGTTTAGTATCTGACTGCTTATATTGCCTCATAACCGATGAAAAATGTTCCTTGCTTTCAGGAAAAATGTAATGCATTGCAATGCATCGTAGAATCGGACTGAATTGATTCGAATCGTAACGGCAGTGCCAATGCATGCCACTAGGAAACACTGATGTAGATGAGTAAACTTGGAGGCAAGGACATTTTACATTTCGTGTGGACATTTGGTGGAAGTTTGTGCAGTCAGGGTTCATGCCGTCTGCCTCCTCCTTCCCCGCAGCATGTTGCGACAGTGGGGTCCGCGAACACACGCGCACACACACACACACACACACACACACACACACACACACACACACACACACACACACACACACACACACACACACACACACACACAGGCTCCCTCACACACACATATACATACATGCGTGCACGCACGCGCACGCACACACACACATACACACACAAACACACACACACACACACACACACACACACACACACACACACACACACACACACACACACACACACACACACAGTGGAGGGGATTTTGCTATCACCGTCCTCAGGCCTTGCGACAGAACGAACGTCCTCGGGAAGCAAGCGCATAAAGCCCTCTTCCGTTTCCTTTTGTCAATATTTCCCAATCACCTCTGCCAGCGATAATTGCTTTTTCTGCTAATTAGCTAGTAATTACTTGGAATTATGCATTCTAATCAAGTGATGGGTGGGTGGGTGAGGTGTGTGTGTGTGGGGTGGAATTATGCATTCTAATCAAGTGATGGGGTGGGGGGGGCATGTTTCTCAAGCGGATGGTGACGATGATGGTGCTTGAAGGGAGGTGTGTGTGTCTCTGTGTGTGCGTGCGTGTGTGTGTGTGTGAGAGAGAGAGAGAGTGAGAGAGAGAGAGAGAGAGAGAGAGGGTGAGTAAATGTGTGTGTGTGTGTGTGTGTGTGTGTGTGTGTGTGTGTGTGTGTGTGTGTGTGTGTGTGTGTGTGTGTGTGTGTGTGTGTGTGTGTGTGTGTGTGTGTGTGTGTGTGTGTGTGTGTGTGTGTGAGAGAGAGAGAGATAGAGAGAGAGAGAGAGAGAGAGAGAGAGAGAGAGAGAGAGATGGAAGAATAAGAGGCAGCAGAGCCCTCAGGCTGTGACTAGTCCCTCTCCCCCCAAAAAAAAATCCCTCAGAAGTGACCTTGATATGGTTATTGTCCCGATCACTCCTCTCTCAGTCACTTCTTCCACAACAAACTCTTCCCTCACTCCTCTCTGAAAGCAGACTGCGCGGCCTAATTAGGGACATATTATGTTGATTATATGCACACACATAACATAACAGGGTGGAGGGTGGGAGATGGGGAAAGGGGGGGGATGGGCGATGGGCATGGATGAGATGAGATGAGGTGTCATCCAGTGCCAATGAGCAGGGCTGCTGACAGCTTTGACTGGGCCCATGAAAAAGTCGTTTGATAGGGCCCCCCACCCAATACATCCAATGCAATGAGGACCCAATTGTGGGGCCCCCTCTTTCCCTGGGCCCATTACCACTGACCAGCTTGTCCCCTCCCCTGTTGCCTTCCTTGCGAACTACAGCTGCTACAGCACAGCACAGCACATCAGTGTTCACCAGAGGCGCATCTTGTCACCAGGCAAGGCAGGCAGCCGCTTGGGGCCCCCAAGCCCATGGGTGGTGAATAACAGCAACTCACGCTTTACTACAGTAGTAGCAGATTTGTTTCAAATGCTCATTCCTTTTAATTTTCGCTTGGGGCCCCCAGCTGAACATAGAATCGCCTCTGGTGTTCACCATCACTAGCTAAGATGCACGTATCCCAGTCATAATTACACATTCATGCATGATGTGCACACCTACACTGCTATATCAATTATAGACTACTACTGTTTGGTCCAGGTCAGAGCTTGGTTGACGGCGAAGCCTCTGACTGCAGATGGGGTCGCCGGCAGACCTATTCACTATTTGCTGAAAATACTCGACTACATTATAACAACATTGCTATGACATCACTGAGCAGGGGCGCTGCCAGAAATGTTGGGCCCCCTTAAGGGCTCCTATCAGTGCTTAGGGCCCTTAAAATCTGTACCACTCCCCCCCCAGCGGCCCCCATGTCACTGAGAGCCTTAAGTCACAGATTAAGACATACTAGCCATTACAATATTGGTCACAGTAATGTTATAGCATAGGCTCTGCGCTAAGGGGTTAAATGGAATGTATCCATTTGTGCATGTCGAGTGGGACCCCCGAACGAAGTTGACTCCAAATGAAGTGAATTGGTAGTGAACTGTGAGTGGAGAGAAGTGGGCAGCACATAAGACTTGGTCATTATTTTCAATTGCTTCATTTACATGAGACATTTAATTCAGAATTAACTCCCTTCAGGGCCGTAATGGGTAAGCGGTTAGGGCGTCAGACTGGTCAAGCTGGTGGGGGGAGTAATTAACCAGTGCTCTCCCCCATCCTCCTCCATGACGGAGGTACCTTGAGCATTGTACCGTCCCACCGCACTGCGCCCTTGGGGCGCCATTGGGGGCTGCCCCCTTGCACGGGTGAGGCATAAATGTAATTTTGTTGTGTGCAGTGTGCAGTGAACACTTGTGTGCTGTAGAGTGCTGTGTCACCATGACAGCGGGAGTTGGAGTTTCCCAGTTGGGCTTTCACTTCACTTTCACTTTCACTTTCACTAATTCTGAATAAAGCTTAATTCCGCTTTGAAAACGTCATGTAAACACTTCACAATTTAGACGTAGATGAAAATGAAAGATCAAAGCAAACTCGGCGGAACTATTTAATTCGGGATTATAAAAACGTCATGTAAACGTAACCATTTTGGTAACAACTTTGTGAAAGGGGCTCTGCCCAAAGAGGTTAATCACTTCAATACAGACCCAAAAGAGGCTTACACTTACACATTCAAATTTCAGCGTTGTCTATCTTACCATTCAGTTTTGGTAAGATAGACTAAAAAACATAAAAACTAGAAAGAGTACGTCATACAACTCTGCCAACCAGAGTGTCCTGGAAGAGCTAAGCGGTCAATTCAGACTGTGGCTGAGTCGGGTTGCACAACACGAGACAGACTATGGATATTAGATCATTAAAGCAAACATCAAAGGACCAGCAATGTTCCTGCTCTGTAAAAAAAATACAATTCTTTTTGGCATCATGATGTAAGATAGATGACAAATAGAAAATGACTTGAATTTTTACTGTGTACTGTGTGGGATGGAGGACAGAGTTGGTATTGCAACTATTCTGCTCTTTGAAACTTTGCTGCCTATTACCAAATTTGATCTATTCAGTTGACATTCTGCATGTCTCGCCAGTCGTGGTGTGTGTATGTATATGTGTGTATGTGTGTGTGCGTGTGTGCGTGCGTGCGTATGTTGGTAAAGGTCAAGAGGAGGCCTTGACTCCGGCCCACAATCTGGCCAGATTGAGGAAAACACACACACACGCACACACACACACACAAGCTTAGAAATCAAATGACCGGGCCCGTACTATATATGGGACCGGGCCGGTACTATATATGGGAAAGGCTTTCATATTTTCCTCTATCCACAACTGCAGCATTGCTTTGGTTTTTCACTGGTACTGCTGAGTTGATCCACCTGTTAATGTATGAAAAGTGCAAAGTTGTGGTGGTGGTATAATAAATCATGAGAAAGGTAACTTTTTGTGAATGGGCAGCATGACACACACACGCACGCACGCACGCATGCACGCACACACACACACACACACACACACACACACACACACACACACACACACACACACACACACACACACACACACACACACACACACACACTTTTCACTGAATCACATACATGCTTTATGCGTGAACTATATGGTAAAGCCTTTCATATTTTCCTCTATCCACATCTGCAACATTGCTTTGGTTTTTCACTGAGCTTGTACTGCTGAATTGTTACCGGAGTAGTTTGCAGCCCAGCAGATTTAAATGCCAGCAGTGAAAGGTGATTGACAGGAACTCCCAGTGGAATTAGAGAGGAGATCCACTTTAAGGTCAACATCAGGGGGGGCCGAGAGCTCAGCCTTTCTCAGCTTCGCCCAAAAACAACAACACCCTCAACAAATTGCCAAAACAACAACAACAACCATGACAGCAACAATAACAATGTCGCTCTTATCAACAAAGTTCCTTAATTGAAATGGCAAGAGCACATGCTTGCCGTTAGCTCCGAAAATAAGTGG
>NC_085870.1:16731660-16744160 GCF_034702125.1 Engraulis encrasicolus
TAGTGAATTATGGATTCAAATGTTTTTTTTTACAAAGTAAAATGAACCAGCTGATGCATTAAGATAGCTCAGATTACAAATCATGTAGCTCTTGGGAGCTCATATTAGACAAATGATGTAGCTCTTGTTTCAACAGACTTTGCAGAGGTATTATACTGCAGTGGATGTAGGTAAGAATATGATATATAAGGAATGTATGGATAAGTAGGATGAGTAGGCTACAGAAGACGATATGGCTTTATGGCATAAGTTACGGAGGATGAGGAGAAGGATGAAGAGGATGAGGATGAGAGGCTGTATGTGTATGGTGGATGGCGGAGAGCCAGGTCATAGCCCAGTGCTCCTGGAAGTCCCCCCTGACCTTCCCCTCTGCATGGCTGCCCTTGCCCTGCCTGCATGTGGAGATGCCTGGTAGAGGGGGGCAGGCAGGGCGAGGGCAGCTTTGGCCAGACCTGGGAAAAAGTAAACTGAAAGACCCCCCCCCCTCCCAACCAATATATAGCCTAATGTAATGAGAACCCAATTCTGAGTCCCCCCCTCTCTCTGGGCCCAGGGTAATTGACTCCTTTGTCCCTCTCCTGTCCGCTTCCCTGCATGTGAACATGCCTGGTAGCGGGGAGGGCAGGGAAGCAGAGAGAGGGGGGACAAAGAGGTCAGTTGTCCCAGGCCCAGAGAAAGAGGGGGCCCAGAATTGGGACCCCATTGCATTGCATTGTACCTATGTATTGTGAGGGTGGGGGCCCTTTCAGATGATTTTGTCTCTGGCCCGGTCAAGGCTGTAGGCGGCACTGAGGAGGGGTGTCGGGTCTCACGGAGCATCATGATATGGATCAGTGCAGAGGGGATGGCGAACTCCTCCAGGATCCTGTTTTTATTCCCTGGAAGCTGGATAAAGCTGCCGGACAGCACGTACACTATACTATACTCTTGGTTTACTGGAGTGGGGAGGGTTTTCTGGAAAAGCCTATACTCTCTTCGAAATGATGAGGCACTCACCTCTACAGTCTCTCTCTCACACACACACATGCAGTTTTTCTCTCTCCCTCCCCCTTAGGCAAGCGCACACACACACAAGTGCACGGGCACACACAAGCACGCACACACGCACGCATGCACACACACACACACACACACACACACACACACACACACACGCACACACACACACACACACACACACACACACACACACACACACACACACACACACACACACACACACACACACACACACACACACACACACACACACACACCCACACACACACACACACACGCACAAAAGGATACACAGTATTGAAAAGGTTACATAAATCATAGGTGACCTTGCACCTTGGGTTGGCAGGATGTTTAGCCCTGCTGCATTACTGTAAAGCAAAGATCAGAAGCTGTAAGGCCAGGCTATCGTGACTTGGTCCTGACTGACATATTTACGTACAGTTTGCCTGGTTAACACCAGACAATCTCACAAGTGAGATAGTCTGGAGGCTATCTTTATGTCTATGCAATTTCTTATAGGAAAGGTGTGGTTTGCGATTGCCAATGGCTGTTTATTGGACGTCACGAATGTGTCCTTTGGAATATACGTGACCCGTAGCCAATCGTGTCTGTTGTATCTATTCAAACAAAGTGCTGTCATCGCCTTTCCACCCCTCCCCGCTCTCTGATTGGAGCCCAAGATCTGGAACCCTCGCTGAGGGACAGAATCCATGCTGTCTTTCAGAGCGGATCAATTGTGCAAAGCAGTATGGGATTTCCCAGGCTAACATCTATGTATTCACATAGGCATAACGGCGAATGCGATGTTAGAAGAGGTTAAAGTGTGTTTAAGCGTGAATGTGAGAACGCCACAGGATGCAGAGCACCCTTCTGTGAAGTGGAAACTGATTAAATGTCAACAAGCAATCAAACAAACAATGATTTTTGAACTGCATACGTGTTAATATGTTGAATTATGTGGGAATACTTTACAATAACTACCCAAAAAAGCTTTATAAACACTTTATAAATAATGAACTAATTATCAACAAAATGTTTATAAATGGGTAAGAAATACTATGTTAACACAACCGGCACAGCACAGTCTTATCAGTCCTGGAAGTTTATCCTCCAAAGACCAGAAGGCATGAAACCACATAAAAAGCTGATTCCCACTCCACTGTGCTGTCGTAGTTTGTTTCTTATTCATTTACAAACATTTGCAAATGCTTTGTTAAATGTTAATTATAATTAAATGTGAATAAAGTGTTTATTAAGCTTTTTTGGGTAGTTATTGTTAAGTGTTACCAATTATGTTAATGTGTGTGTACTTTGTAGTGTGTGCGTGAATGAAATGAGTAACAAATTAACGTTTTCATGATTTTAAAGTGATCCCTAATGCCACAGCTCTATTGGATGAAACACTTTTCACTATACTGTGAAAACGATCAGGCCCTATTTGCAGACTTTAATTGCAATTAAACCGCAATGCCAACAATCAATAATGGCTCCTCAACACACACATACATACTCACTCTCTCTGTCTCACATTGACACGCACGCACTCACGCACTCACGCGCATGCAAACACACACACACACTCACACACACACACACACACACACACACACACACACACACACACACACACACACACACACACACACACACACACACACACACACACACACACACACACACACACACACACACACACACACTTCCCTGTGTCTCATATTGC
The DNA here is from genome assembly GCF_034702125.1 of Engraulis encrasicolus. Lineage (NCBI taxonomy): Eukaryota > Metazoa > Chordata > Actinopteri > Clupeiformes > Engraulidae > Engraulis > Engraulis encrasicolus. Next base: position 16,734,380 of record NC_085870.1, read on the forward strand.
GGTCGATTGGTAGAAGTGAGATGCGAGACTGTTTGAAAGATGACCTGAATGTCACAGTGTGTGTGTGTGTGTGTGTGTGTGTGTGTGTGTGTGTGTGTGTGTGTGTGTGTGTGTGTGTGTGTGTGTGTGTGTGTGTGTGTGTGTGTGTGTGTGTGTGTGTGTGTGTGTGTGTGTGTGTATGTGTGTGCGTGCGTGCGTGCATGTGTGTGTGTGTGTTAAGGTGGATGTTGTAATGTGGCTGTTTGAGTCTGTGGATGCATAGGTGTATGTGTTGTTTAGCCATGTCATAAGCTAACCATATGAATATATAGCCAGGCCGTGCCCTCCTAGTGACGCATCACCTTCATCGTTGCTACTAGTCAGGTCAAGAGCAATGCAAGTACTTTATGAGCTCCCGAAAAATTGGGAACTCCTCCCACTTTGTCAGGAAGCAAACAACTATTAGCAAACCAAGGGAGGCTGGTCAACCATGCCGTTTGGGAAATGCTAATTGTTATGGTCTTGGTCAGACCAAGTCTCGAAGAGATTTGAAAGTCGATGATAATCAGGCTAATAAATATATTGCTCTGACCAAAAACACCTTTAAGGAACCTTCTTATTAGGAATGGAAATGGGAAGGTGACGTTCCATATGTCGATACTTGATATATCTGTGTGTGTGTCCGTGTGTGGGGGGGGAGTACTGTATCTCTCTCTCGCTCTCGCTCTCGCTCTCGCTCTCGCTCTCTCTCTCTCTCTCTCTCTCTCTCTCTCTCTCTCTCTCTCTCTCTCTCTCTCTCTCTCTCGCTCGCTCTCTCTCTCTCTCTGTCCGTGTGTGTGTTTCCCAAAGCATCTGCTGTGGTATTGAGTTTCTTGCTATCTGATGGCCTCTCAGTAGGACACGGAGCTGTTCCTGCCGCTGCAGTGACGACATACACCAGGACCATGGCCGTAACTACCATTGAGGACACAGAGGTCATGTCCTCAGTAGCCTATTTTTTTTTCAGAAATGTCAAATATACCTATGATGAAAATCGATCTATGATCAACAATGATAAATTCAGTCTTCATTTGCCACCCCCATTTATCCTCAAGACAGTGAAAACGAACTAAAGAGTTTGACTGAAAAGTTTGAAGCATTCTAAATGTACAATATCTAGTACAGCTCGCAGTATTTGACCTCAGTATTTGAAGATGTCTCGTTACGGCCCAGACCAGGACGTCACATCGGCATCTCACAGAAACTACACTCACGACGGACACACTCATGCACACATACAAACGCACAAATATGAATGCATATGTCCTCATGTATGAATATACGTACTGTAGGCCTATGTGTATGCTAACATCCACACCCTTAAGGCACACATACGGTACGCACACACGCACGCACGCACACACGCACGCACGAATGCACACACACACACACACACACACACACACACACACACACACACACACACACACACATACATACACACACACACACACACACACACACACACACACACACACACACACACACACACACACACACACACACACACACACACAGGGCAGAGGAGGACAGAGTACAGAGAGGAAAGTGTTCCTGGGAACACGCACACGGATACGCACACGGATACATCCACATGCATACACATACAAACACAGACATGGGCATATAGTACATACCGGTAGTATACGTGCACCTGCATTCGTCCTCATATAAACATATAAACAAAGACGAATATGCATGAGCACGTCCTCACCCTTAAGGCACATACAGGCAGACTATACATACACATGAACACACACATATGAACACAGTCAAACTGATGTACACGCATGAGCACACACACACACACACACATACATGCACGCACACACACACACACACACACACACACACACACACACACACACACACACACACACACACACACACACACACACACACACACACACACACACACACACACACACACACACTTTCTTTCTCTGTAGATGACGAATGAGGAGCTCTGCTTTTGTGGCTCATTGCACACAGTCGCTTTCGTCATGATCTCTCCTAAAAGCAATTCAGTGGTTTTCGCTTCAGGCTAAAGTTACAGCCGCTGATATGATGCGAATCTCTGGCTTCAGTTACCAGAACAAACAAAAAAAGATAAAATAAAGCCCTTAAAACACACCAATAATCATCTACTCCCTCTTTTCCCAAACACTCCCATAATGCAGGGGCGCCGCTAAAAATGTTGGGCCCCATGAAAGATTCAAATTTTGGGCCCCCAAAATGACAAATTCTGTTATCAGCATCCTTCCAAGGTCCCTGTCAGTGCTGTTGGGCCCTTAGAATCTTTACCACCTTTCCCCTCCCCTCGCAGCACCCATGCATAATGGTTTGCTTTTCTTCTTCTTTCTTCTACGATTGCCTTGTTTTCCGGCGGGCATAACCATACATCAGTCTCTTCCCTGCCTCCTCCCTCCTGCCTTGCCACAGGCTCCCCCTTCAGTGTGGGCGGGAAGGCCTTCGAATTGGAGACAGACAGACTCTTTTAATTTCTTTCTAAACCCATTTGCGTGTCGGAGCCAATGTTCTCATTACCTGAGAGGCAAAACAGGAAACCACTCAAGGCTCTTTAAAAATGGGGGGAGAGAGAGAGAGAGAGAGAGAGAGAGAGAGAGAGAGAGAGAGAGTGGTTGAGAGGGAGAGAGCAGTTGAGAGAGATTGAGAGCAAGAGAAGACAGTACTGAGCTGGCACTGTGTGCCTGGAAAGACAGAGAGAAAGAGAGAGCGCGGGAGAGAGAGAGAGAGAGGGAGAGAGAGGGAGAGAGAGAGAAGGCTGTACTGAGCTGGAACTAACTGTATGTCCCTGGGTTCATACACCACAGACGTGGAAATGGAGTCTTGAGTTGCATTCACTGACACAATTATTTTTCTTACTGTGAAGCATTCACAAAAGGAATTCAGCCCAAGCACCTCCACCTCCACAATCACAAAAAGAGAGATAGGCCTACCTTAAAAGTCCAGTAAAAATGAAGGAATATTGTCGCACAATCTTACACTGGGCTAATTGAATTTCTTCAGCTTAGCATCCTCTTTGCAGTCTCCTCGCTGCCCCCTGTGGCAATGGATACTGTGTATTTTACATTACTTAGGTAACATGACATTCAGAGCGGCGGCCTACACTGAAGCAGTTGTGTGAGCATTGTGGAGTTTAAATACTCTGCTCAAGGACAATTCATGACTGGCAGGGAAATCCTAGCCTGGGCGAATTGCCGACTGTTGACTCCGTCAATCAGTCTGGCAAAAGCCATGAGGAATCCGTCTCCGTGGACGATGGGAGATGGTCTGATCTTACTCTATCATTTAAATTAATTGAAGTTCCAAACTCAAATTAAAACCCATATTGTGCTTTATTAGCATGCCTGTTACGTTATAGTGTCGCAAAAGCATACAAATAACAAAACGAAAGTGTGAATATAGTTACCTTAACCAATCAGTAACGGAGCTCGCAGGTGAGTTCTACGTCACCACTCTCAACTGTTTGCTGATTGGCGAAACACTGAGAGAACCGAGCTCGAGGCTTTTGCCAGACGATGTGGGGAGCCAAAATCTTTGGTTGGAGTACAGATGATGGCGTGGCGAGGCTAGGGAAATCCAGCACTAAAACTTAACTCATGGATGACTGCAAATAATACAAAATATTCCCCAAATACATACTCCCACAGGTTTCCTCACCTAATTAGAATAAGTGACAAATACATCAAGTGAGTGAGGAGTGAGGCAGAGTGACAGTACAGTGCGGAACTCACTTTTTTGACAAGCTAATGTTTTAGGTGGAGTGGAATACAGTTCAGACTGATACAGTATGTCTATAGAAAGAGAAAGAGAGAGAGAGAGAGAGAGAAAGAGAGAGAGAGAGAGAGAGAGAGAGAGAGAGAGAAAGAGAGATTATTTTCCCTCTCTCCTATAGTTTTTACTTGTTGAAGAGTCAAACTTTTTAGTACAATTTAAATAGGCTATGTCAAAGACATAGCTCTGGCCTCTTCTAATTTGGAATTGGAAGGTTGAAGGTGATCAAAAGGTGGGCAAAGTTGTGATGTAAAATGTTTCCTACAGGACAGCAACATGCAATCGCAATACTGTACCTTCACAAAAGTCCAGCCTGAGAAGTAAGTCAATTAGCCCAGAACATCAAACGTAATAAGCACACTTAATCTAAAGCTGCGTGTCTGGTGCCATGATCATTCCCATGAAAATGTTGGAGATGAATGAGTTTGCTGAAGTATCTATAGTGTGCAATGCACAGCAGACTACCGCCACCGGCAGACAACTCAAACACAGAGAACTCACACATACACACGAACGCACACATGTACCCACGCACGCGCACACACACACACACACACACACACACACACACACACACACACACACACACACACACACACACACACACACACACACACACACACACACACACACATAGGCATTTCTCACACACACACAAATGCACGCACGTACGCACGCATTCACGCACGCACGCACGCACGCATGCACGCACGCACGCACGCACGCACATGCATTCAGACGCATAGGACCAGGGTAAAAGGTAGACTGACACACACATGTATGCAAGCACACACATACACACACACACACACACGCACGCACGCACGCACGCACGCACGCACGCACGCACGCACGCACGCACGCACGCACGCACACACACACACACACACAGGGCAGAGGAGGACAGAGTACAGAGAGGAGAAGAGAGGAGAGGAAAGTGTTCCTGGGAACTGTGAAATCCAGTTCTCATTAACGAGAGGCGTTGTGGTATCTCGAACAAACATCAGTAATTAAAACATTCCGGCCTTTGATCCTCACATCTGATTCTTTACCACGGCAAAGAGCGCAGACGGAGAAATTAAACAGGGACAGTGTGGCGAACGCCTGAGACTCAGAGACTGGAAAATGATGATTATGAGAGGGAGAGAGAGAGAGAGAGAGAGAGAGAGAGAGAGAGAGAGAGAGAGAGAGAGAGAGAGAGAGAGAGAGAGAGAGACATAGAGAGACAGAGAGAGACACAGAGAGAAGTTAAAGGGAAAGAACACGAGAGAGGGAGAGAGAGAGAGAGAGAGAGAGAGAGAGAGAGAGAGAGAGAGAGAGAGAGAAAGTCAAAGTCAGACAAAAAGAAAGGAAGAGTAGCAGATAGAGAGAGAGAGAGAGAGAGAGAGAGAGAGAGAGAGAGAGAGAGAGAGAGAGAGAGAGAGAGAGAGAGAGAGAGAGAGAGAGAGAGAGAGAGAGAGAGAGAAAATGAGAGTCGGAGAAAAAGAAAAGAAGAGCCGATAAAGAGAGGTGCGCAGGGGACATTTAGGCTAATTCCATGTGAATATTGAAGTGCCTCTGTACTCAGCCCTTCCACCCTGGCTGCCATAACACACCCACTCACACACGCCCTCTCTCTCAAACACACACACACACGTACACACACACACACACCCCACACACACACACATACACCCCCACACACACACACGCACGCACACACACACACACACACACACACACACACACACACACACACACACACACACACACACACACACACACACACACACACACACACACACACACACACACACACAGAGCCCAAGTTCCACTGCTAAGTCATCTTTGGCTCCTTTACCACTGCGCCAGAGAGGAAAGAAGAAGAGAGCGGAAACAGCTGCCTCTATGGCGTCACCGCGCCGCCATTTTGATTTTGTTAGATATGGACGTTCCATGTAAATAACACAATGTTCAGACTCATACATGAGTGAGGAATGAAACCGTGTGTTGTTTTCTCTGTCGACCACATTTTCATCAAATTCACTTATTTCGCATTGTATTCATTTGATACGGGATTAATAGTTGATTTCTACGTTTTATTAAAAAAAAAACCCGTGATGACTGGAAACGGCAACTCTACAAAAAAGTTCCTTTTTGGGAACTTCTAGACGCAACGCTGACTCTTCCTGAAAAGGCAAGTGGCTTAATGTTTTTGTATTGCATAAATATGACAAGTAACTATCCACTTAGCAGTAAGTTCGTCATTATCTTTATATTCGTCATCAAATGGATTTAATATTATGGTTGTATTCATGGATCTTTCTGGACAGTGGGTGATGTGTGTCGGCCGTTAACGTTAGCATATCTCCATGGACAGCTAAGTGTCTATGATGTTAAATTATTAGGCCTATGTTGAGTATAACTATTTTATTCGTAAGTATAAAATGGAAGTTAACACATCTCCTCCCAGTCGTTGTTTGGAATTTTAGCCTTAGTCTCCCGGCCAGTTTCATAAATTTTCATCAGCCAGCGAACATTTTGTCCGATGGGCATGTGTAATTTCTAGAAGTGCTAGTTCTTCAGAAAAAGGATACGTGCCTAAGTACACTAAACCAACGTTAGTTCTGCTGCTGTGTTGTTCCGGTTTTTATTCCAAACTTCCATTTTCACTCCTAATGTTCACCCTGACGTGAACAGGAAATGTGCATGATATCATTTGACTGTTGTAGGCCCCTAGAGTACTTCTAGGTGTTTTCATGACCGATGTCAGTTAACTTTTTGGGAGCCAACGCATGTGAGGCGAAACGTGTTTTTTACCTGACTTGGGAGTCAAATGTTTTGAATGTCTACTATACATTGATTAAGGCATTTTCACGCACGAGCAGGAAACAATGATACATTACTAATACTTAATTCAAGTCAGTGGCAGGAAATGATAAACCATAACCAGCAACGCATTAATTACAGCAATGCATTACTTTTTCTGCAACTCAGAGAATACCTTAAGTTTGGCAGTTTTTTAGCAACTCAGTCAACATTGCATGTAAGCTTAACACAATAATGCATATTTTTTCTTTTTTGTGTCACTCCTCACCACATATGGCAGATTTAGTGTGAAGAGCCACCTGTACAAGATTCCTGGGACAGCAGAACATGCACCTCACGCACTACCCTGGCACCCTGGCTGAACAACCCGCAGCACATCATCTCCAGCTGAGAGGGGGACTCATACATTCATTTGAAATCAGCTCTACTGAGGTGAAATGATCAAGAGTCAAAAGCATGCTGAAGAGATAAACTTGATGATGGCTATGTTTATTTAATTAGCATTGTTTATATAGATTACACATTCCTTGTAAAAAAAAAAATAATTAAAAAATTAGTTGTCGGAGCAAGATAACATGCACTGCTCCACCTGGGTGTCTTCAGCAGTATGCACAGCCCGTCGTTCATTGCAACCTGAAGCTACTGTAGGCCAGGGGTCCCCAAACTTTTTTTTAAATCTGGGGGCCACATTATTGTTCCTGACTGTGATCAGGGGCTGGAATCAATACCAATCATGTAAAAAAGGTGTGTGTGTGTGTGTGGGTGGGGGGGGGGGGGTCAAAATTCCGATGTCAATTTCATTAATTTTCTTGATTTCTTTGTTTTCATGGCTTTGGCGTTCTGATTGCCCACCTTCAGTTGAAATTTTATCCTCATCAATAAGTATGTATTAACAAGGAACTCTTTGCAGGACAGACAGCTGGCGGAACATATAACAGCATCCAAATTCACACTCTGATATACTGCAGATTTTAAGAGTGCCAGGACATGTTTCCCTTTAGAAATGTGGGGGTATTGGCATCTAAAAATGTGTTCAATTTGCTCTGTTGTACGCTGTAATACAACACTTGGTGGGAATAACCCATCCCTGAACTGCTTATATCTGAAAAAGGTGTATTTCTCCTTGAGTGTATCTCTGTCCTCCTCGTTTGCCTCCCACAGCGTAACACAACTCTTGCAATCAAATTTGGCAGAGGCTCTGAAGGCCACATAGCCAGCAAGGTACACTGACACATTGCCCTCAATGACGTCCAGCCCCTTCATGAACTCTGTGTTGTCCAGTCCAGGGAATGTGGGTTCCTCATCAGTAGACTGTACGTGAGGCATGGTCAGTGCGGTGCATGGATGGGGAGTTGCCATCTGCGATGACTCAGTGCAGCTCTACAAAATCATTGCAAATGATTACAGACTTACAGTATACTAATCATGTGTGACACTTTTGTTTTTGAAAGGGTGTTTCGTGTACCTCGTGAGGCATGGTCAGTGCGGTGCATGGATGGGGAGTTGCCATCTGCGATGACTCAGTGCAGCTCTACAAAATCATTGCAAAAGATTACAGACTTACAGTATACTAATCATGTGTGACACTTTTGTTTTTGAAAGGGTGTTTCGTCTACCTCAAACAAATGGGACAATTGCAGCAATAGGTGTATTTCCTCCGGTTCGCAATTTGTATTTCTCCCAAATGTCATTAGATAGTCTAGCACGGCCTGCCTGTAGTCTAATCGGAATTGCTGAGGGTCTGGATTGTCCCTGTGCCCGCCCTTCGCTCTGATCACCCCAAAGAAGTGTTCCAGGCAGTCCTGGTTGAGGTGCCTCGTAAATAGAAACTGAAATCCTTTCTCTGTGAATGCAAATGACAAACAGTACATTGGCCAACAGCAGAAAACATGCAGTGGTGGACAAAGCTCATTAGCATTAGCAAAGCTCAATTTGAATAATTATGCCTTATTGCTGCTACCTTTCAATTCAGCCCAGATTTCCTTGATTGCTCTTAGGTTATGCCTCCAACCATTTAGGCAATTCAAGCTGTTGCCACTGGCACATCTGACAGATGCCAGCCAGTTAATACTCTCATTGATAAAATCAATATGTGTCTCTCTGAAGGCATCCTTTTGTGGTGTGCTGCTGGACAATGTGCTACTGTTAAAGCAGTCAAACATCTGGTTAAAGTGGGCTACAAAATCTGCCGTCGTTTTTGCCCCCTCTCTTAGCTTCCCCATGTCTGCCATGGTGAGCAGTGCAGCCGCAACAGAATGACTAAGAACCTGTAATAAAAAAATAAAAAAAATCCCATTTTCAGGACCATAGATAAAGATTGTAAATTGAATGTTATACGCCTGCATGACAGTTTTCACTTGTGGCTTACCTGAGTGGCGAGAGGCACACTCATTGTTGAAAAGGCAGTGAGGGACAGATGCCGTTGGGTTAACTTGGGTGCCATTCGGTGTTGTCTTTGTGAATCAATTTTAAACATTTCAGTGATGTCTCCCCATTCTGCCAATTTGTCCCCTATGTAAAATCCATATTTTCGCAAATTGTTTCTGATGTTTTTCATTAAATGGGGGGGGTCGAATAAAAAATGAATCTTCTGGCTTTTGACAAAGAAGTACGGTTTTTCTTCTGTTATACCCAGGTTTCTACAGGCTGCCAGGTTGTTGCTGCCTTGGTCCATTACCAGCACCATGGGAGTGAAGCCAGTGTCAAGCACCTTTTCCACCGCCTCCATGATTTTGGTTTTTAAGACCCCATGCTTCATGGTCCCAGATGACAAGAAGTACCCTATGGGTTGTTTCCATTTCCCAGTTAGACTACGGATCATGAAAACCCCTGCATGGTTGGCTGGTCTTCCCCCTTCGTCATACCCTTCTACTTCATCTTTCGAGATGTTATAATTTAGGCTACATTTCAATGTAATTTCATCAAATGTGATGGCAACGTGCCTATCTCGCTCTTCCATATGCTGCACTTGATGTTTAAGTGCATACAGCACAGGTTCATGCCATCCCGGCCCGATGTCTACTCTCTGCAAGATATTTGAAAGGGTCCTGGCTGTAGGGAGCTTGAAAATTCTCCTCATGGTTCGGTAGGCTTTTGGCCCTGTACCCTTAACCTGTAACGCCCAACTTTTCATGAAGTTGCTCCACCGAATGGCCCT